>NC_137123.1:39314336-39419336 GCF_949319135.1 Squalius cephalus | reverse complement strand
ATGCAGCCTAATATTGAATTATAGAAGTCTATAATGTATTATGTGAATGCTATGTCAAAGAGATGTGTCTTTAATCTAGATTTGAACTGACAGTGTGTGTCTGCTTTCCGGACAATGGTAGGAAGACTGTTCCAAAGTTTAGGTGCTAAATAGGAAAAGGATCTACTGCCAGCAGTCGATTTTGATATTCTAGGTATTATCAACTGGCCGGAATTTTGAGATCGCAATAGACGTGAAGGAGTATAATGCGTTAAAATGCCATCAAGTGTTAGACAGTATTCTAAGTTATTACGTGAGGAAGTTTTTTGTCCAATAATTAGAATCTCTGTTTTTTCAGAATTTAGAAGTAGGAAATTACGAGTCATCCAATTTTTTATATCAGCTATGCATTCTGTTAATTTAGTGAATTGGTAAGTTTCGTTAGGTTTTGAAGAAATATAGAGCTGAGTATCGTCGGCATAACAGTGGAAGCTAATTCCATGTTTCCTAATGATATCTCCTAATGGTAGCATGTACAGAGTGAACAGCAGCGGTCCTAGTACTGAGCCTTGTGGTACACCATACTGAACTTGTGATCGATAAGACATCTCTTCATTTACTGCTACAAACTGATAACGGTCAGATAAGTATGATTTAAACCATGCTAGTGCAATTCCACTAATGCCAACATAGTTTTCTAGTCTATTTAAAAGAATGTTGTGGTCAATGGTGTCAAACGCAGCACTAAGATCGAGTAACACTAATATAGAGATACAACCATGATCGGATGATAAGAGCAAATCATTTGTGACTCTAACGAGAGCAGTCTCAGTACTATGGTACGGTCTAAATCCGGACTGAAAATCCTAGCAGATATCATTTCTTTCTAGAAAGGAACACAGTTGTGAAGATACTGCCTTTTCTAGTATCTTTGACAGAAAAGGTAGATTCGAGATCGGCCTGTAATTGACTAATTCTGAAGGATCAAGTTGCATTTTTTTAACAAGCGGTTTAATCATAGCCAGCTTAAAGTTTTTTGGTACGTATCCTAGAGACAAAGACGAATTAATGATATTAAGAAGAGGATCTATGACCTCTGGAAGCATCTCTTTCAGTGGCTTAGTCGGTATAGGGTCTAACATACATGTTGTCGATTTAGATGATTTAACGAGTTTAGTAAATTCTTCCTCTCCTATAGCAACGAATGAATCAAATTTTTCCTCAGGGAGACTACAATGCACTGCCTGATGCGATACTGTAGTAGACGGTTGCATAGTTATAATTTTATCCCTGATATTATCAATCTTATAAGTGAAGAAGTTCATAAAGTCATTACTGCTGTGCTGCTTGGAAACTTCTGTGTTTGAAACTTTCTTTTTCGTTAGTTTAGCCACTGTTTCAAATAAATACCTAGGATTATGTTTATTTTCTTCTAAAAGGGTTGAAAAATAAGCAGATCTAGCAGCTTTTAAAGCCTCTCTGTATGCAATCGAGCTCTCTTTCCATGAAATGCGAAATACCTCTAGTTTTGTTTTCTTCCAGTTTCGTTCCATTTTTCTGGCTGCTCTCTTAAGGGCCAGAGTGTGCTCGTTGTACCACGGCGTTGGATTATTTTCTTTAATCTTCTTTAAGCGCAAAGGAGCAACTGTGTCTAAAGTGCTGGAAAAGAGAGAGTTAAAAGTTTCTGTTGCAATATCAAGTTTTTCTAAGCTATCCGGGATGCTAAAATGATGAAACTGATCAGGAAGATTATTAATAAAGCAATCTTTAGTGGCAGAAGTGATGGGTCTAACATATTTGTAACACGGAGTCGGCTTTGCAGCCTTGGCTAAATGTAATTTACACGAGACTAGATAATGATCTGAGATGTCATCGCTCTGCTGCAGAATTTCAACGGCATCAACATTTATTCCATGTGATAATATTAGATCTAGAGTATGATTACGACGATGAGTAGGTCCTGACATGTGTTGTCTAACTCCAATTGAGTTTACAATGTCTTTAAATGCCAATCCCAATGCATCTTTTTCATTATCGATGTGTATATTAAAATCACCAACAATTAGTACTTTATCTGCAGTCAATATTAATTCTGATAGAAAGTCCGCAAATTCTTTGATAAAATCTTTATGGTGCCCTGGTGGCCTGTATACAGTAGCCAGCACAAATCTCAAACGTGATTTATCATTTATACTATATATTTTTACATTAAATACTAACACTTCAAAATAATTATATTTAAAACTTGATTTCTTAGTGGTTTTGAAAATATTACTATAAATTACAGCAACACCACCCCCTTTGCGTTTAAGACGAGGTTCATGTTTATAACAGTAATCTTGCGGGGTGGACTCATTTAAAGTAATGTAATCGTTTGGTTTTAGCCAGGTTTCTGTCAAACACAGCACATCTAGGTTATTATCTGAAATCATATCATTAACAATGAGTGCTTTTGAAGTAAGCGATCGAATATTCAGCAACCAAAGCTTTAGCATTTGCTCATCTGTATTATAGCTGTTTTTTATTTGTTGAACATCAATTAAATTTTTAACCTTAGATAGGTTTAAACATTTTTTGGATTTCCAAATTCGGGGAACAGACACAGTCTCTATAAGGTGATAGCTAGGTGAAAGAGGCTCTATGTGATGGGATTTATCTGACCTGGGTGACGCGAGGCCGCTAGCAGACGGTTGGTTTAGCCAGTCTGTCTGCTTCCTGACCTGGTGCCCAATTTGTCATGTTTGAGCTCTAAGACTATGAGCCATATTACTAGAGAGAAGAGCAGCACCATCCCAGGAGGGATGAATACCATCTCTTTTCAACAGGTCAGGTTTGCCCCAAAAACTTTTCCAATTGTCTATGAATTCTATATTATTACACGGACACCACTCAGACAGCCAGCGATTCAGTGAACACAATCTACTAACTATCTCATCACTCCTGCGAACAGGAAGGGGGCCAGAGCAGATTACAGTCCTTGACATCGTACTTGCAAGTTCACACACCTCTTTAATATTAATTTTGGTGATCTCCGACTGGCGGAGTCGAACATCATTAGTGCCGACATGAATAATGATCTTAGAGAATTTACGATTAGCATTAGCCAGCACTTTTAAATTTGCTTTGATGTCAGGCGCTCTGGCTCCCGGCAAACATGTGACTATGTTCGCTGGTGTCTCTATTTTCACGTTCCGTGTAATAGAATCGCCAATAACTAGGGCACAATCATTCTCAGTGGGTGTTTCACTGAGTGGGGCAAATCGATTTGTTATGGTAATCGGAACGGAAGAGTGTTTTTTTGATCCGCGACTAGAGCGATCCCTCACCGTCACCCATTTGCCTGGCTGCACAGGCACTACTTCAGCTGGAACCGCACCATGTAAAGAGTTCACACTAGGCGCATCCAAAATAGTATCTAAAGCTCTAGCACTCTTACTATCCTCAATTAAGGTTTGGATGCGTGTCTCTAATTCTGAAATCTTCTCTGTCAGCCTAACTGACTCCTTGCATTTATCACATATAAATCCTACATTGCCAACAGAGAAGCCTATGCTAAACATGTGACATGAATTGCAGGTGACAATAACAGGACAAGACATTACTCACCGTGTTTGTTGACTGATTATTACTTACCTGAGCTTTTATTAACTCAAAGGCGCGAGCTCGCGAGAGAAAAATAAATAAATAAAATAGCTGAGCGCACGGGTGGCGCGTTAACAGGCTAGCAGTAGCGAATTAGCGTGTTGTGCTAGTAGTAACGGAAGCTAGCGATGTCAATCTGAGATGTTGGGTAAGCTGTATTTAGTATAAGTATAGTATTTAGTATAAACAACTACAAATTGTAGTAAATGATGGTTCAAAACAAAGAAATACGAGGCTAAGACGGAGCTTACAGCACCGAAGCAAACAAACTCACAGCAGGCAGAGAGGCAGACAGGAGCAATCGATCAGCAGGGCAAGCAATCGATGACCACATTAAAAAAGGTTGAGTAATTGCAAATGCATATATCAATACTAGACACCTTAAACATGATGTGTACCAAAAATCTATGTTCTATCTTTATGTTAACATACTTTACTAACATATTCTTTGGAAGCTTTCTTGCTGCCATCCTCCTATCTTGGCACAAACAGGAAGTAAACAGCTCTGGTCATGTGACAATTTACAGTAAACATGCGACACTGCACATATTTCATTGAGACCCTTTATTATTTCAATATCTGCTGGAAATGCATTGATAGATCATTTAGTAACATTTTTATAGCCTTAGAAATGAAACATTTTTTTACGGTCACTATTGTGACCGGTGGGATTAAATAGATAATTTCTTTTCAAGAGTATATAGCCATGTGGTGCACATGATAAAATTATGTTTTTTAATGTCTTGTTGTCTTCATATTATTGTAAATGGAGGAAAACAAGATGATGTCTCCTTGCAAAAGTTCAGAAATAGCATTTATTATTAATTTAATCTTCCTTCTGAGGTTTAAATGCCAGATTTCTGCATCGTATATGTGACCCTGGACATGGGTCAATTTTTTGAAATTGAGATCTATACATGACCTGAAAGCTTAATAAATATGCTTTCCATTGATGTATGGTATGTTAGGATATGATAATATTTCTCTGAGATACAACTATTTGAAAATCTGAAATCTGAGGGTGCAAAAAAATCAAAACATTGAGAAAATCACCTTTAGAATTGTCCATTTATGTTTGCGATTGTGCTGCATTCACTCACAAAAATAAATGTTTTATATATTTACGTTAGGAAATTTACAAAATATCTTCATGGAACATGATCTTTACTTAATATCCTAATGATTTTTGGCATAAAAGAAAAATCGATAATTTTGACCCATACAATATTGGCTATTGCCACAAATATACCCGTGCGACTTGTGACTGGTTTTGTGATCCAGGGTCACATATGTAACAATGCAACAAGATATTGTGGTCCATAGTGTTTAGTACTTGCCTTGAAAGCTCCATTCAAAGATTAACAAAAAAACGCTTTTAAAGCCCTATACACACTGAAGCTGAGGGCTGCACCCACGAAATCTACACACAGATATGCTCAGACTTGTCCACTGTAATCTCCCACTTTGTTTTGACATGCAAAAAATGCCAGCAATGCTGAGAGCTGTATATTGACCAAAGTCTGTCAGAAGGTCAGAGCTGACGACATAGACAAGCATTATACAGTATTAGTGTGTTTATGAGTGGATTAAGATTTATGTAGGTATAGTGGAATGCCATCGGTAGAAATAAACTAGTGCATAGTCTGTGCATTGCAAGCTGAAAATTTCAGGTGTCAACTTTTTATTTTGCTGTCAGATTTTTTAAATGATGCCGTCATGGAACGCACTTTAATCACACAGCTAAACAAAGCTACCAAATGCACAAATTTAGATGACAGTTTGACCATAGGCATGGTAAAAAATAATAATTATAAAATAGATTTGTTTTGAAATCTTAAATATTTAGAAAACATGGCCAAATTGTAATTAAATTAAAATTGGTTTTTATTAGTTTTATATTACATGAAAATTGTGTCACCCACATTCCACCATGATTAACATAACAGATTCAAAGAAAGGTTCAAAGATCACACTGATCTGAACACAGATAGACCCACTGTCCCTGAATAATCGCTACTGACCTGGCAAGATGTTACTGTGGCCCTGTAAACAGGGCTTTAAGCCATGGAGCACATGCCAGAGAAAAGGAGCAGAAGAGAGAGAATGAAAGAGAGAGAAAATGTCTAGGTTATGACTGTAACCTCTGTTCCCTGCATGAGAACATGGAACGAGACACTGCGTCGATGACGCTTTTGGGAAAGCCCTCCACTTGAACCGGTGTCTGAAAAGCTATCCAATCACGGCAATCGAATTTGCCCGGCCGACAGCCTATGACGTCATTACTAGTGCGACCCGGAAGTATAAAAGGGGCGCCTAGAGAACATGTCATCCACTTTCATCTGAAGGGACTGTTCAGCAGGCATCCCGAGGCATGGCTAACGACGCAGTGTCTCGTTCCCTGTTCTCAGGGAACAGAGGTTACAGTCGTATCCTAGACGTTCCTCCTCGCATTGCACTGATGACACTATTGGAACGAAGTACAATCCCACCATGCTGAGGGGAGTGCATGCCAATTATGGCTCATGACAAAACGTCAGAACTGGCAGTTCAACCTGAAACGCCAAGAAAACACTCCCCCTTCTGGACACATACAGGCTGTCCCTGACATTATTCCCTACGGTCACTGCCCAATCTATAAGCCTCAAAGAGGCCTCCGAACAACTGAAGGCCTACCAAGGCCGCTCAAAGGCTTGGAACCAACAGCTTAAAGAACCAACAGGGGTTTCTTTAAGGGAATATGGCCAGGGGGTCCGAAAGGAATACCGTCCAGTCACTTTCTGAGGGGGACATAGAGTCAACCCCACATGCCACCAGGGAGGCTGACCTGATCAAATCTACTGACCTTGTCTTGCCAACAACCTGTCTGTTTTCCCAAACAGAGTCTCTCACAATAACCAATAGTGAAACCGGAACATAGAGACGGGCATCCTGGAGAGTAGAACTTTGCATAGCGCTTTATAACCCTTGCAAACAAGGGGAGTAACTCTACTCAATCCTGGATCTACACAGTACTTTAAACATTGTGGAGGCTGGGCACTCTACCAAGGGACCCTAGATAAGGGGAGCGCCTCCAGCTCTAGGGCTGATCTAGCAGGGAGGCCTCGTGAGAGTCCTTCAACCTTCTAACCAGACTTCGGGTAGCTAGGAAAATTATATATATATTTGACCAGGCTCTGGGCTAGAATCAGGGAGACTCAAAGGGAGCCTACAACGTGATGATCTTATTTATTGCTAAAAACCCACAAGATAGTGGAACCACCTTCAAGGACTACTATCGCTACTACTTGATAGCGATACTTGTTAGCAGAACTAGCCTTAAATATCATAGGTGTACTCATAAGCCCTATTCAGACGGGATTAACTTTACAAGGGTAGATGGAGTAATGTAACTTTACCACAGGACATCTGTAATAGTAATGGCCAATTCACACAGGATAATATATCTCAGTAAAACTAGCAGAAGTGGGAGGGATAACTTGATTTGTGCATCACCGTCACTCTCCTGTCGTCATGTGTGTATTATGTTGCTTCCTGATATCACGTGCGCAAACACATATAACCTATATTTATATATATAAAACAGTTAAGTCCGGTCGAACGATGTATTAATTAACTTCAGATTGGATTGTGTTGGTAATAGGCACTTACCTAACGCTAAAAGATGTTTTGTGCCTCTTAACAAGTGCTTTCAGTCTTCTTTCTGATCTGAATGGTTTGTGGAACTTTTAAACAGGAAATGACAAAATATTTACGTATATATTTACAGCGGGTCTATTCGCACAGGATTAGTATTACCTGAGGTAATTTTTCCGGACCTTTTTACTGAAGGTAAAAGTCGCCGTAATCTTTACTGACATTGTCCGTAATGATCACTGAGATGGCACATTCGGATGGGACTAAAATCACTGAGAAGCTCTGGTAATTATTACTTTACCCCACCTCTCCATGTTAAACTAGTCCCGTCCGAATAGGGCTATAGAAATACTATGGACCCAGTTTTTCCTACTTTACATTGCCAATAGTCAGTGTACTCAGCTAGAGCGCTATCGACCCTTTAAACAAGGGGAGTACAATCTTACGTTACCTGACTATCGAGGAGGCCTATAGAAAGGCCTACAACTTCAATTATCATGGCATGCTTAGGCTCTAAGGGAGTGTACTCAAACTCGTCCCAATGGGAGGGAGTACTAAAAAGAGCCCCAGTGATGCAGGGTGAATAGACTAGAGCTGTAGGTAGCCAAAAAAAACACTAAGCCCAAGGGAAATGGAGGCCTCAGCTATGATTCAAGGGGCCTAGATATCCATCCTAAAGTCTAGCTGGGAAATTCTAGCTACAATATACAGCTCTGAAAACGGAGTCCTCAGCAGAAGGCTTCCAACTCTCTTGTCCCAGAGAGAGACAGGTCTGACAATGCCAAGAATATATCTGCATGGGAGGCTTAGTAATAGCCTGCTACCTATGATGCTATTTATTCTACCCTTAACATCCACTAGCATAATCGCCTAATGCAGAGGCGGGCCTAGGCTATATGACTCTTGTAGAAAGAGGAGGCCAGTACCAGGAAAAAAACTAGACCTTATGTGCTGGATCACCTTCCTCAGATCACTCTTCTTCCTTGAGTCGGCCCTTCTCTGCGACCTACTCCTTGTAGGAGGAGGAGCGCGAGCGGCGACGCTGAACCTCTGATCCTGTCTCTGATCCTCGAACCAGGATGGGCCAGGCCCCCCTGGCTGTCTGGGCGTGGATTCGGACCGCAGCAGAATGCATGATTTAAATGCAGACGAGCGCGCCTTCGCCTCTCTGAACTTTTCTACCACCGTTTCAATGGAGGCGCCGAAAAGTTCAGATGGCGAAACCGGGGCATCGAGGAGAAAATAATTTTCTTTCTCCCCGATGTCAGCCAGGTTCAGCCACAGATGTCTCTCCGTGGCCACCATCACTGGCATCTACCTTCCAATCGAGGCAGCAGTTTGTCTGGTGGCCTGAAGAGCCAGATCTGTGGTGCGTCGCAGCTCGTCCGGTGAGAGACCCTGCCCCTGATCCAAATCCTTCACCAGGTCGGCTTGGTATGCCTGTAACACTGACATAGTGTGTAAGGCAGCCCCAGTCTGACCTGCTGCCGCATATGCCCTGCCATTTAAGCGAGATGTCATCTTGAGTGGCTTAGAAGGCAGGGCTGGAGCTTTTAGTGCCGATGCCTCTCCAGAAGCAAGATAGTTTATCAACGTCTCGTCAATTGGGGGCATCGACACATACCCATGTTCACGCATCCCCTCGACATCAGCAAAGTTTGCTCGCTGCTGATGATGGATGCATGCAGAATATGGGTTCTTCCATGCCTTCTTGATCTCAGTATGTAGATCAGGAAGGAATGGAAGGCTCACAGGAGCTGGGGAGTTATGGCCAGAAAGGAACCGCTCATCCAGCCTGCCGCGAACGGCTCCTTCCTTCACGCGCTCCCACAGCAGCTGTACCTCTTCTTCACCCTCATCAGCCATCTCCTGCTCTCTTGGGCTGGGTGCCAGCAGAGAACTTGCTGCTGAATCAGAGGATGTAAGAGACAACACATCCTCGTCCAGCAACTCACCCTCGCGAGCTTCTGATGGGCGTGAGAGAGAAACACCTCTCTCAAACTCATCAGCAAGCTCCATCTGGGAACCCCATGATCCGAGTCTCCGCAGTGCCTCAATAAACAATAAACGCACAGGTTGTGTGTGTCATCTGGTGTCAGAAACCTGAGACACGGATCCACACACTTCTTGAAATGCTTGTCACCATAATTGTTCTTACCTTTTTCAGGTGATTGCAAATCAGACAAAACAGACCCTGAAGATGAAAAGAGGATGACATTTTCTCTAGGCGCCCCTTTTATACTTCCGATTTGCACTAGAAGTAACGTCATAGGCTGTCGGCGGTCAAATTCGATTGCCGTGATTGGATAGCTTTTCAGACACGGTTCACGTAGAGGGCATTCCTCAATTGCGTCATCAATGCAGTGCCTTTCAAAAGGGAACTACATGGTGAATGAGTTACTGCACACCAATACATTTTAATTCTTCACATGAAATCTCAGTCATTTTACATGCTAAAGTTAAATCAACCAACAGAGCATTTGCTTGCCTCTTAAAAGTGATACATCTTCCAGTGGTTAAATGTTCTTGTTACTTATGCTGGAACACATTCTTAGAGGAACAACTGACGGCCTTCCAAAATACTCCAAATTCCAAGATCACCATCAGTTTGGCCAAAATGACGCTGTCTGACACTTACAGGCTTGAAAGCTAAACCAACAGTCAGAACTGTGGTTACATAATAGAGGCCCTGAGATATTATCCTGTGAAAATGTTCAAATCCAGAACAGAGCTGCTGCCAGAATTGAAGATGGAGGCAGTGCTGACTATAATTACAAACATTCTTCAAGTGACTCCTGCATATTATAGAGACAGAGCATTCCATTGACGTCAACTCTACCTTCTCTCTTGTTCACACTCGGCATGTGTGTGAGTGGGCTCTTACAATCCTCTCTATGATTATGTCACAAAACTTAATTTCCATCATATGTATAGAGATTATAAACCAGTAATCCTTCCATTACAACAAAATGCCATCAAGTAACACTTCTTGTTTGTTAGTTTTAAACAAATGCAATGCCGTTTGGACTGTGTGGAGTATGTTTCTCTTATTTTCTAATTTTTTCTCTTTCTACTTTTCCCTGTTGCTGTTCACTGTTAATTAGTAGCTTCAAAAATACATACAGTATAGAAATTAAAATGAACCTAGATTAATACATGGTTTAAAAGCACAAAGTATTATTGCTTTTTAGCTCGTTATACCTGATGCATTAACTAATGTTGCTACAACAAATTGCACCTTATTTAAAAGTGTAATCGCAGAAAAATTGTCATGTTTACCAATATTAATGTATGTTAAAGCAATAGTCTGTCTCTGTGTTTTTTAAGGGGAGAGAGCGAGAGAGAGAGAGAGAGAGAGAGAGAGAGAGAGAGAGAGAGAGAGAGAGAGAGAGAGAGAGTGTGTGTGAACAAGAAAAAAATGACTGAAGAGAGCAGATGTCTATAAATGTCTTGGCAAAAATGCAAAGCCCTTTTTGGCACCATCCCGACAAACACAAAGTATGCAACAGATGGGCTATACACACAGAACACACATTTAAGAGATTCCGCTTTTCAACGTTCTTTCAGCATTATTGTGGCTCTTTAACAATACTACTGGGGGCCCTGCGCTAGCTGAATTGTAAGATGTAAAAGTAGGAGAGTGGATTTTTGGATTCTTGTCTGTGGGAGGTCCGCTTTCTGTGCTCATAAACTGCATATCCAAAAGAAAAGTGACCCTACATTAGTAATGTTTTTTCTTCACTGCTAGATCAGTGCTATTTAAGGATGTGAGAAACCAAGAAGTTTTTTTTGTTCAGAAATTCCTCTATTCAGTCTTATCAACCTCACTCACTCAGTCTGCTGATAACAGGTCCTTTTTCAAAGTGACAGCTGGACACAAAACACAAGAGTGCATTTGTGGGAACTATTTTGTATGTGTTTGTGTGTGTTTTGCATTCTTGTGCAGCTCAACAAATGTAATGTTATGTGTTTTGGTTGTGATTACAAAGTGAGATCATGGCTGTTTCTAAGATATAGGCCCCTGAAAAACTATACACAATAATGTTTGTTGTTTGGTCATTAGTTTTAATGAGGAAGTTTTTCACAGAACAGATAATTACACTGACTCAACCAAAACCACTGAATTTGTGTTTTTCATCTTCATAGGCCTTCGACAAAACACGCAATGTTCATCAATTTTCTTACATTTATCCAAAAAGCAACAATAAAATGCCTTTCAAACAAAACTTCAATGAAAAGTTGAACAACTAGGAAGGAATATAAAACAGACAAAAACATTTTGGTGTCACAATGCTAAAGCGTTAAAATCAGAGCGTTAAAATCAGTATTATGTAATTTTAAAGAAGAAAAAAAAAATTTCCCACCCCACTGAGACAGACCCCAGTCTTTATTCAAACGCAACTTCAGCAACAAAGAATGCATGTGGACATCAAAATAGTGTCAGTACTGTAACAGTGCAAGCTGAAGCAACAGAAGAGGAAGAAAGATACACAGTACCAAAAGAGTTCTTCTTCTAGTGAGTCAGTGTATCTTCAGTCATAAGGTTTGCTGAGAGTCGTACACTTCTGCAATAATCTCTTGAAAAGGGAAGTGTAAGCTTATGTTTACAATTAGCAAAACTGTGTTTTAGCACTGATATGAGTTTTAAAGCCTCACTATAGTGGTTAAGAAATAGTCCCAGGCCAGTGTAAAATGGGGCCTGTTTCTCATTCATTTAAATGTGAAAATCAGCACTGAACTGACTTCAGCTGAACAACAGCCAAAATGCATTATTTTCCTGTTATCACTGTAAAGCTGCTTTGATACAATCTGTATTAAAGTGCTATATGACTTGACTATACTTGACTTAAATAGCATGTGATTATTTGTCAAGGTCAACAAGTGTCTTGTACAGCCTTCTAGCAATTTTTTATTTATTTCTTTACATATTTTCAAAAACCATGTTTTTATTTAACCGTTTCATAACAGCATGTATGTTTAAAAACTGTGTGTGGGCATGGATAGAAATGTGTGTACTCGACCACCAGAATCTAGGTTTAGTCTAATAATGTATCCAAGTCTAATACTTTGTTTCACTCTCTATGATACATTTTTGGTTCTTTTAGACACTTTCACTTTATCTGTATATATATATATATATATATATATATATATATATATATATATATATATATATATATATATATACATATATACATACAATAGACAATAGAGGTCATGGCTGGTATTCTCATGATTCAGCATTTGCTTTATAAAAATATTTTGTGGAATTTTACCTCAAATCCATTTCCTTCGTAATTTCTGCCAATCTGCCACACTCCTAAATATGGCTAACATCTTGCTACATCAGCTGAAATATAAACCTATATAAATATATGTATCAAAAAGTATAGTTACAGTAATTTTGCATGTCCTTCAATGGGTTTTTTTGTGTGAGAAAATGCTAAGTGTTTGATCAAACTGCCAAGAAATTACATCATCTCTCCCTCTTCTTATTTGTTTCTTTCTTTTTTTTTTACTTCCTCCCATCCCCCACCTCCATTAAATGAAAAAGAAATTCAGGCAGGTCAAACCAACAGGGAATCATTTACTATGAAGGTGGAAAAAAGTACTTCCTCCACAGCTCTGGAGCCAACCGTAGGCCTACATTTAATCAGTGGGGCCTACTTTGAATCTATGAGTTTAGATAGAAGTGCATTACAAAAATAAATATAATTACAATTATATTTATGCATTACAATGCATTACAACAATAAATATAAGTTATGTTATTTAATTCACAATGGTGCTGGATGTTATCGTGACACCATGATAATGATGTACTGAAAATAATCATGAAGACTTCTGATCAGGTCATAAATCCAGCACTACCTTAGATATATAAATGACCTGCATATCAGATGTCATTTTACATGCTGAGAATGTGACTGAATGTCTGCCTTTCACTGACAGGCTTTGTTACAAATAGGTTATGAGAAAATCAGTCAAATAGAAAAATCTGAATAAACTGTCACTCTCTTCCTCTCATCTCTTACACACACTCATTAGAGTCTTTCCTCACCCTCTTTGCTGCTCTTTCTGTTTCTCTCTCTCTCCTTTTCTCCGTATTTCACTCTTCCACTCTCAGAGTGAAGTAACTAATTCTGACATGTCTAATAACTCACTGATCAGACAAGACACAGACGAGGGAGAGGAGAAGGAGACGTGCAGACTGTTGTGAAATCTGGAGGAGGAGGGGAGACATCAGCCCATTTAGAGAACAAAGTGTCTGAAAGAATGTAAGATTTCACACTTATACGAATGAAAAATATGAATGCATACTGAATAAATAAAGGGCCTTAAAGATACTGATTGAGACAGATATAGACAAAATTCTGTTTTTCTGACCCAGTGCAAATACAGCCTCCTTTTCTGAACTTTGCTATATATCAGTGCACCTGATCACAATCTTTTACTACCAGATAATTAACCCGGCTTCAGAAAAGTAAACATCCCATCCTCCCTGTGTTTTGTAAATTTTTGTTAGAGGAAGACTGTTTTGGGTGGAGCACATGTACTTATGTATGCTCGAAACTCATGTCTCACAGTCTGCACAGTTTAGATGTTGAGTTTACAATATATGTTATTACTAACCTAAACTATTACTATTATTTTTTATATTATATTACTAAATAACCTCGTAAATAAACGATGCACCTACACATTTATGTGATAAACATGAAACAATATAGCATACAGATTACAGAACTCAAAAATAAGTATATTTTGGATGCAAAACCCCTTACTAAATGTATGCAAAATAAAAATATGCAAATAGCCTTAAAAGAGAAATAATGGATAACATGCTGAATAATGACAACAACCGTGGAATTAGCATGAAATATTTGCACCAAATTTCATGATTGCTCAATTCCCTATCAACCCAAACCTAAACAAGACTTTGTCCAGTCAAAACAAACAGGGTTTTCCCTTGCTGAGGGTTTAGACAGAATGTTCATTTGGAAGAATGCGTTTATGTTTTTGTTAGATGTTATGTTTTTCTGCAGGATAAACAGTACAGATACAAGCAATGGACAACCATTTGAGATAGACCTTTATAAAGGCAGGGAATGGCATTATAAACCATATGAGTACAAATATCAGGCTAACAGTAGCCAACAGTTATAACTATTGTCATTCACTGGGCCCAAAGCCTGAGCAATGAGTTGAGTAACTTTCAGCATTTTTTTTTTCTCTTTCACTCAAGGTCACGCTCACAGCAGCAGGGCTTTAGCCCACCCCCTCCGCCTGCAGAGAGTAACCCTGTCTCATTCCGTCCGCTATGGAGAGTCTTACGCTGTCTCACTTTATCTGCCTGTGAAGATTTTTAAACCTTATCGTCTTCCGCCTGGCCCTGTCTTGCTCTCACTTAAAGGGACAGGTCACCCAAAAATAAAAATTCTGTCATCATTTACTTACCCTCATGTCATTACAAACCTGTATGCATTTATTTCTTCAGGTACACTTTATTTTGAGATGTTCTTGTTACAGTGTAATTACACAAATGAGTAGCCTACTGACTGAGTAATATTAATTAACAACATGTACTTACTATAAGATTACGGTTTGGGCTAATTATGCATAAGGACACTGTAAAATGAAGTGTTACCCTATCTTTTTTGGAAAAAACAAATAAAATATTTGGAAAAATGTTGGTAACCAAAAAGTGTTGGTGACCATTGATTTGATAAACAGTTTTGCCAATTGGAAAAGAGGCTGTGGAACGTTGATGTTGTAATCTGTGAGACTGGTTAGAGGGGTATCCATGTTCTCACACTTAACAGCATCAACTACAACAATGGATTTTCCCTGGTCTTAATCAGACACAAAATCTAGGGCTAACTATGGGATAAATTAGTCTTATCTTACTTAATAAGTTTAAAGTCCACAGAATTTTTCCACATAGATGTGTAAGCACACTCTTATAGTCATTTATAATATTGGGACAGAGACATAAAATACACCTAAACTGTGTAATACAAAACTAGTAATTGGTCACTTTATTTGTTTATGGCATCATATTTAGAACAATGACAAGACAAGATGAATAGAATGGATGTTATTTACAATACAGTGGAATAAAAACAATTTTATAGATAAGGTAAGAAGAATATTTTCTCATAAATATCTGTGGTTATAAAGCATAAAAAAAAAAATGAAATGTACACCTAAATAGCTAGACCCAGGAGGAAATGAAACCAGTGTTAAAATAATCTGCAGGAAATAAATGGTGTGCTCTTTAGTCTGAACATTGCTGCAGAATGTAACTCGAGGGAAAGGTCATGCCATTTCAGCTGTACGAATATATGTAATTCTGCAAGTGCAGGCGTGTCAATACATGCTACCCTTTGTAGTGGAATGTTCAACAGCTTTGTTGATATCAGCATAGAATTTAGTTTGTAGACATCTGGTCCTAGATCACTTATAATCCAACCTCTGCCTGGAATACCACATGAGAGCAAGCAGGAAATGACAGTATTTATTTTATTTCCTTCTGATTCAGAACACAGAACCATGGACAAAAGCTAAGGTTTGATCCCCCTCTTGTGGTATATGAACTAAATAACAGAACAAAGCTCTGTAAATTTCCATTCAGTCTCTAGAAATCAAAGCTGAGTTTAAGTAAATAAATACCAACAACAGTAGGACCCCATTTTGTAATTTGTTAAGGAACTTCAGACTTACTGTAAGAAGACTCTCCCTCTCTATAGGCAGATTTGGAATGCCTGGGAGTTAGTGCAGCCCCACCCAAAAGTCTAAATAGATAGGAACACTGGGTGGGAAGTAACAAAGAAAACAAGTTTAAAAAGGCTTCAAATTCTTCGTAAAAAGCTTTGTACTCTCAGGTTACACCTGTTGTAGGAATAATTTGTGGCTATGAACCAAAAGACTGTCCTATCCTATTACGTGAGCACCCAGTTCTGAGCCATTCCGGATATCACAAAACCTCCTGTGAGAGTTTTCATTACTTTTTTTTGGTGGCCTGTGACCATTTTGTGAAAAGAATACGCTTAATCATAATGGTGTCAAAGAAAAGATATATCGTAGAGAACAGTTATAAGGGTGAATGCATTTGATGCAGCATGCAGTTATAGCATTCACATATTAACAAAATGCATAAAGAGAAGAGCATTCCACATCTCTTTTAGACAGAGCCACAAGTTAAAATCTGGTTAGTTAATCTATTTTAATAAACAGGGTGAAAATGACCCTGCAAAGAGTGAAGTCCTGTGTAGCTGCTCCATCAGATCTAAGCCAGTCATTAAGCCTATCTTGATTATACAAGCGTATGGTGGTGAGAATTTTTTGGAACACCCAATTTATGATAAGCTTGGACTAGCAAATTACCGTTTTAGACTAGCTTAAACCAGATAACATATTACATACATATGAGACACAAATACTGGTGTGGGACCAAGGGCGTAGATTTGGTTTGAACATTGGGGGGGTTGAAGTTTGGGTCTGCATATTTTTCATGTGATCATGGTATAAATATTGGGGGGGTTGTAATGCATAGATTTAAATATTGGGGGGGTTATCTCCCCCCAACCCCCCCACAAATTACGCCCCTGTGTGGGACAATGGATGAGAGTAACTTTCACCGTCCCGCTATCGGGACGCTTGTCGCATTTTTTTATTGCCTTTTTTTCTTATCAAATAGGCCTATTTTAGAACTCATCAAAATCAGATATCATTCAAAAGCTTAAAAATCGTTATGAAAATGGAAATTGCATTACCATGGAAACTGTAGGCCTACTGTAAACAACAACAACAACAACAACAACAAAAACGATTTAGCAAAACTTGTTCTAATCTTGACAAAACACATATTGCCGGAAATGTCTGAGATACATAGCTGTTTTGTGATAGAAGTGATGTTGTGACAGAAATGTATTAATTTGTTACCGGAGAACACATCAAAAAAACATTCAATGGAATGTAGATGACACACGGTGGCTATTTTTGGTATAGCGCCTAAATACAATCTCATAGGAGCTTCCATTGTGATTTCAACTTCAAATTTGGGGCACACCTTGGTTAGACATATGGCTTTTATTTTATAGCAATGTTTTTTATAAAATATAAAATGTTTAGTACAGTATATTTGCTTAACAGTAAACATAAACTTTTTTACACCTTTATATGTTTCATATTGTTTTCACTTCAGCAATAATCTGCTGAGTGTCTTCTATAAAAAGAGACCAACCTTAGGTTTGTAGTCCAAAGCATTCATGAATTACTTACAGTACAACCATTTAATTTTGGGTCATTGCTAAAAAAAAGTGAAGGGGTTAATAACATGTTCTCAGGCATTATGCAACTCCCGGAAATGATAATAAACTTTATTATCTTTATTTATAAACTTTATAAACTTTATTAAATAATGATCCCGACTTTCATCTGAGAAATATCTGCATTCATTGATGTGTTATAACAAAATAGACTTATCTATTCCTATACAAAGGCCATTTATCAGAAACATAAATAGCCTAATCCAAGCATATTTGTTTTTAAATGTAATCTTCTTTTAACTTTATAGTGAAGAACGGGAGAGGTAGGTCTACAGCAGACATTTTTACGCTACCATTTGCTCCTCTAGCAGAAAAATAAAAACATAGCATTTACAGATTTTTCCAAAAGAGGGGGCAAACCAAACTGTCACGGTTGTGAATTCATTGTTTCCTCTGTGTCTCGTGTCATTGTTGTTTACATGTCTGTGAGTTTGCGGGAGTGGGCGTTGTCCCGCTCACGTGTTTGTTCAGTGCTCCAGCTGTTCGCAATCATCTCATTCCCCACCTCAGCTGATTCACATTACCGTTCCCTATTTATACTCACTCATCTCTCCATTCCAGTGTCCATCCGTTGTTTGCTGTTCCTGCGTGAATGTTCGTGTCGTCTTCCGGGTTGTCGTGTCTTCAGTGGATCCCTGTTGTTTCACCGCACCCGAGCACAGATCACCGAGCACCAGCACTCAGCACCGAGCACTAGACCATCGAAGTCCCTGTGTGTCCGAGTCTGAGCGTTTCCCCCTGTGTGGACCGTCCGGAGCTGTTTTCCTGTTCGCGAGATCGCGACCGCACCCTGAGAGGAACTTTCATTCCTGAATTGTCTTATTCTATGTTTGAGTTCCAATAAATATTATTCACCTGCAATTGTTTCCA
Organism: Squalius cephalus; assembly: GCF_949319135.1. Lineage (NCBI taxonomy): Eukaryota > Metazoa > Chordata > Actinopteri > Cypriniformes > Leuciscidae > Squalius > Squalius cephalus. Next base: position 39,400,881 of record NC_137123.1, on the reverse strand, counting down.
GTATTCTGTCATGACAGAACGGATGGACCAAACGATGGGAGCAGCAGGTGATTCATCTGCTTCACTGGAGGATTTCATTCGAGTATGCATCGGCCGGATGGATGCACAGGAGCGCAGCCAGGGGGAGACAGGACGCGTTATCCAGACTCTGGTCACACAGGTGTCCGAGCTCACCCAGCGTTTTCATCAGCTACAACCCCCCACTGCGCCAGCACCTCCAGCAGCACTTGCAGTTCCCCCCACACCACCTGTGCCTCTCTCCCAGTCGGAACCCAGACTGCCCACGCCTGAATTATACTCTGGTGAGCCGAATTTCTGCCGTCCTTTTCTGACACGTTGCAGTATGCATTTCTCATTACAGCCCAGAACTTTTGAAAAGGAGGAGGCGAAAGTAGCCTTCGTTCTGACGCTACTGACTGGGAGAGCGGCGCTTTGGGGAACTGCAGTGTGGGAGAATCGAGACCAGTGCTGCTCCTCGTTCCAAGCCCTCTCGGCGGAGATGAGACGTGTCTTCGACCGAGCCGTCGAGGGGAAGGAGGCTGCCAGGGTCTTGACTGACCTACGCCAAGGTGACCGATCGGTATCTGACTACTCCATCGAGTTTAAGACCCTGGCGGCCGGGTGTCGCTGGAACGAGGAGGCGCAGTGGGACCATTTCCTGCATGGGCTGGCCGAACGTGTCCAGAGGGAGATCTACGCCCTGGACCTTCCTTCAACTCTTAATGGACTCATCGACCTGGCCCTGAGAGTGGACGCCCGTCTGTCCAGGATTGGGCAGAGAACACCCACCAACCCAGTTCAGAGTCGGAGTGAGAACCAGCGGTCCAGCGGCCTGGACACGTTCGGCTCCCACGATCCCGAGCCCATGCAGGTGGGGCGAGCTCGGCTTTCCCGGGAGGAGAAAGAAAGGCGGAGATCCCAGGGCCTCTGTCTCTATTGTGGTGGCAACGGACATTATGCCTATAGTTGTCCAGTAAAAGGCCCAGCCCGATAGTAAGTTTGAGGCTACTATCGGGTGGGATCTCCGCAGGAAAGACCTCATCCACTTCCACCATCCTCCCGGTAAGACTGAGATGGTCTACTCTGGATCACCACTGCACTGCACTCATTGACTCAGGGGCAGAAGGTAACTTTTTGGATCATCAGTTTGCACTACAATTACAGATTCCTCTTCGAACACTTTCCCAGAAGATCACAGTCAACGCACTGAATGGACAGACTTTACCCACCATCTCCTTGGTCACCGAGAAACTTACACTCATCACTTCTGGAAATCATGCTGAAACTATATCATTTTACATTACGGACTCTCAACTCACACCCATAGTTTTAGGACACCCCTGGCTCAGTTTACACAACCCACGTATCGACTGGAAAAGACGGACCATCTCAGCTTGGAGCACTGAGTGTCACAATTCGTGTCTTGTGTCTGCTTGTTCTGTTGTTTCTGTCCCTGTGTTACAGGAGGAAGTAGTGGATTTATCAAACGTGCCCGGGGAGTACCGTGACCTGAGTGAAGTGTTCAGTAAGTCTAGAGCTGCTTCTCTCCCTCCGCATCGTCCCTATGACTGTGCTATAGATTTATTGCCAGGTAAGTCTCCGCCTAAGGGCAAGATTTATTCACTTTCAGTTCCTGAGAGAGAGGTTATGGAGAAATATATTTCTGATTCTCTAGCAACCGGGTTCATCCGCCCTTCCTCTTCTCCAGCGGGGGCGGGGTTCTTTTTTGTGGGGAAGAAGGATGGTTCTCTGCGACCTTGCATTGATTACCGAGGACTGAATAACATCACGGTAAAGAATACTTATCCTTTGCCGTTGATGTCTTCAGCCTTCGAGAGGTTGCAGGGAGCGTCTCTCTTCACTAAACTGGACTTGCGTAATGCTTATCATTTGGTCCGCATCAGGGAGGGGGACGAATGGAAGACTGCTTTTAACACCCCTAGGGGGCATTTTGAATATTTGGTTATGCCTTTTGGGCTTTCCAATAGTCCCGCAGTCTTCCAGGCACTAGTCAATGATGTGTTGCGAGACATGATCGATCAATTCATATATGTTTACCTGGATGACATATTGATTTTTTCTTCGTCTCTCCAGGAACATGTGCAACACGTACGACTAGTGCTTCAAAGGTTACTAGAGAATGGGCTTTTTATCAAGGCGGAGAAATGCGTTTTCCATGCACAGTCAGTTCCTTTCCTGGGACACATCGTGTCGTCTGAAGGTATGCTTATGGACCCTGACAAAGTTAAGGCTGTGGTAGAGTGGCCAATCCCAGATTCCCGCAAGGCCCTGCAGCGGTTTCTGGGATTCGCCAACTTCTATCGGCGTTTTATTCGCAATTTCAGCCAACTAGCCGCACCTCTGACTGCCTTGACCTCTCCCAAAACTGCGTTCAGGTGGTCAGACGCAGCTGAGGCTGCGTTTGCCAAACTCAAGAGCCGCTTTGTTTCAGCTCCTATTCTCATAGCCCCTGATGCTTCACGTCAGTTTGTGGTAGAGGTCGATGCGTCGGAGGTGGGGGTAGGTGCAGTGCTTTCACAACGTTCACCTTCAGACGACAGAATGCATCCCTGCGCGTTTTTGTCACATCGATTATCTCCTGCCGAACGTAATTATGACATTGGTAACCGGGAGTTGTTGGCAGTCAAGTTAGCTTTGGAGGAATGGCGTCACTGGTTAGAGGGTTCAGGGGTACCCTTTACAGTCTGGACTGATCACAAGAATTTGGAGTACATTAGAACCGCTAAGAGATTGAACTCCAGGCAGGCTCGGTGGGCACTTTTTTTCGGTCGTTTCGATTTTACACTTTCCTATCGTCCGGGTTCCAAAAACGTCAAACCCGATTCTTTGTCGCGTATTTTTGATCGTCCCGAACACGAAGCTACTCCTGAGCGCATTTTTCCTGAGACCCTGATTATCTCTTCGCTCACTTGGGAGGTCGAATCGAAGGTCAAGAGGGCCTTAGAAGGGGTAACGCCTCCGATCCGGTGCCCACCTAACCGCTTATTTGTGCCGGAGGAATTACGATCAGACGTCGTCCAGTGGGGTCATAGTTCCAGTCTAGCTTGCCATCCAGGGGTGAGTCGTACCATATTTCTAGTTAAGCAGCGATTCTGGTGGCCCCTGATGGCTCGTGATGTTCACAATTTTGTTTTGGCTTGCTCTAGTTGTGCCACTGGTAAGTCGTCCAATCGACCCCCAGCTGGGTTACTTCAACCGCTGTCGGTGCCTTCGAGACCTTGGTCCCACATCGCTCTAGATTTTATCACCGCCCTCCCACCCTCCCAGGGTAACACGGTAGTTTTGACCGTGGTGGACCGATTCTCGAAGGCAGCCCACTTTATTCCCTTGCCCAAATTACCTTCAGCCAAGGAGACAGCGGTGGCAGTCGTTGACCACGTCTTTCGGTTACATGGCCTCCCGACAGACGTGGTTTCTGACAGGGGACCCCAGTTTGTGTCCAGATTTTGGCGAGAGTTTTGTAAATTACTGGGGGCGACGGTCAGTCTGTCCTCTGGGTTTCATCCCCAGAGCAATGGCCAAACTGAGAGAGCCAACCAAGATTTGGAAAGATCGTTACGATGTTTGGTCTCCAAGAATCCCTCCTCCTGGAGCCAACAACTTTCCATGGTGGAGTACGCCCACAATACGTTACCAGTGTCATCCACGGGCCTGTCTCCGTTTAAGTGTAGTGTAGGGTACCAACCACCTGTTTTTCCTAGTACTGAGTCCGAAGTCGCGGTCTCCTCCGCCCACGCCTTCATCCAGAGGTGTCACCGTACTTGGACAAGGGCCCGAGAGACTCTCCTCCAAGTGCGGGAACGCACCAAGGCCAAGGCCGATCGCCACCGGTCAAGGCCTCCCGTATACGTCGTCGGTTCCAAAGTGTGGCTTTCTACTAAGGACATTCCGCTCCGCTCCGTTTCCAATAAACTGGCACCCAAATTCATTGGCCCGTTTTCTGTCACTAAGATCATTAGTCCAGTGACAGTCCGCCTCAATCTTCCTCCAGTGTACAGGAGGATTCATCCCGTTTTCCATGTGTCTAAAATTAAGCCCGTCTTTTTTGCACGCATTAATCCGCCAGCCCCGGTTCCCCCCCCGCCGCGACTCGTAGATGGGGAACCGTCCTATTCGGTTCGTCGTATCCTGGATTCCAGGCGGAGGGGACGCGGATTTCAGTACTTGGTGGATTGGGAAGGTTACGGTCCGGAGGAGAGAAGTTGGGTTCCTGCTCGTGACATCCTGGATCACTCCCTTATCGATGATTACAATCGACAGGTAAGGAGTTCTGGGAATGCCGTGAGGCATTCCTAGGAGAGGGGGTACTGTCACGGTTGTGAATTCATTGTTTCCTCTGTGTCTCGTGTCATTGTTGTTTACATGTCTGTGAGTTTGCGGGAGTGGGCGTTGTCCCGCTCACGTGTTTGTTCAGTGCTCCAGCTGTTCGCAATCATCTCATTCCCCACCTCAGCTGATTCACATTACCGTTCCCTATTTATACTCACTCATCTCTCCATTCCAGTGTCCATCCGTTGTTTGCTGTTCCTGCGTGAATGTTCGTGTCGTCTTCCGGGTTGTCGTGTCTTCAGTGGATCCCTGTTGTTTCACCGCACCCGAGCACAGATCACCGAGCACCAGCACTCAGCACCGAGCACTAGACCATCGAAGTCCCTGTGTGTCCGAGTCTGAGCGTTTCCCCCTGTGTGGACCGTCCGGAGCTGTTTTCCTGTTCGCGAGATCGCGACCGCACCCTGAGAGGAACTTTCATTCCTGAATTGTCTTATTCTATGTTTGAGTTCCAATAAATATTATTCACCTGCAATTGTTTCCAGTATTCTGTCATGACACAAACAAATAGATTATGGTAGTGAGAAAAGAGAAAGATAAATCCATCAAAAACCCTCAGCTTTGTTTTAGAAACTCCCATTAGCCTACCTTTGTAATTTACAGTTTTTCTGAATTGCTAAAACACTAAACTCCATTCTCTGAACCAAATTCTCAATAGTCTAAACCAATTTGTCGAATAAATCACTCTTTCTGTAAAACATTAAACAAGTTCAGGTAAGTTCACACTGTTTGCAAATCTCATGCACTCTTTTTTCAAAACTCTAAACACATTCTCACTCACTAAAACACATTTTGCACTGTGATGCACTTATGTTTCAAAATGCTAAACACAGGAAGGTGAAAGTTAAACACAAATGCAACACAGTTGACATTGTTTACACACAAAGACTCAAAATTGTTCACACTTATTTATAATGACGTGACCAAACCAACTGTACATAATACAAGTTCAGAGTCCCAAAATTTACTCAAAATTTTGCACTGAATGTTGATACCAACAATGGATGGAAACAATATAAGAGGGAGAGGAGGAAGAGTATGTGTGAGGAGGTGAACACGCATGAAGAGGATGAGGACGAGGAAGAGCAAGGTGTGGAGAATGTTGTCAAAGCTGGATCTGCTTTAGGGTTTTTCCCTTTGCCTGCAGAGATGACATTGTCTGAAGCCACATGAAGGACCAACATGAAGACATGATGCTGAAGCAGAATACAGTAAAATCTCTCTCAACTCTTCTGAGTGTACTTTACTGTAACATGCTTTTCATTTAGAGTTTTTTACTGTAACCTTTTTGGCTTTTGCAGTTGGGTCACTGTATTTTCACAGTATGCAAGTGGTGAAAATACAGTATGCAGACCTACGACAGGCCTACTATTCAATAGTACAATACTATACTTGTAGTGGATACAGTATACAATTTATTCATCTTACTACTGCAAGTTCTCATTACTATACTTTTTTACATAATTGCAAAATTTGTTTACTTTGTTACAATATACTTTTTTTTCTGTAACTGCATGCCTTGGATTCTGTGTTCTCTATTTTTTTATGTAGTGTCTAATGAATGATCTGCAGTGTTTATAATTTTGACTCGCTGTGTGTACGATCTGATAGCATTGTTTGATTTTGAGCACAGATAAAATGGTTTTGAGGCAATTGTTTGATTTTGCCAGAAGAGTCAGAGGTTCAGTGAATGTGGTTTGAAAATTTGGTTTTGTGTTTAAGGTTTTGAGAAAGTGAGTGATGGTTTCAAGAAATGTGTTTTAGCAATTCAGAAAAACTGTAATGCCAATGCAGACTACAATACATAAGTATAGTGTTATAAATGTAGCTACATTTAAAAAATGAAAATATGCTTGAAAAGTTTTTTTTAAAAAAAATTTTTAATACGACGTTAATATGCTAAGTAACTGTGGAAAAGTGTCCACTGAATGTGTTTCATGACTGCAGTTTAAATGGCAAAATGTTATATTGAAAAAAGTTGAGCAACTACGCCCTCTATAGGACGGTTTTGCTATGTGTACAATGTTATTGGATTATTTCGGACATGGCGGAAGGAGTGTGAATTCTCCCTTTTAAAAGGCGTTTTACTGCTGAATGTTTCACCAAGAAGATACTTTGTTTGGTTGAAGGTGAATGCGTTGTGTTTGTCTACTATTTAGAAATTGATTATTGTATTCATATTTTGCAGCAGTTCATTCTTATAAACGAATGCGTGCATGTAGGCTAAACGCTGTTGAAGCCATTTGTTTTTTGTTCGTTTTTTTTTTGCACTAGTTTTAAGTAATTTCCCTTGCTTACTTGTTAGTTTAATATGTAAGAGACCATGAATACTAAAGAGATAATTCATTATGCTATACAAATAGAAAAGTTGCACAATGATGGCAGCTATGAAGATATTGTATCATTACTGTCAGATCTGAATAACATTTCTGTCACTTTAGAGCAGATTCAGACTACAGAAATTGTGAAGGTTCTTTATAAGCTACTTAATTTCTGTCCAATTGTGAGTGCTAAAATAATAGCAAAGAGCTTGCTCTCAAAATGGAAGAAGTTGTACAAGCTGTCACCTATGCTGAAAAATAATAACAAATACACACGGGAGAACAAGGAACTAGAGACACATAACCTGCCTAATGTTGATGAGTGTTTGGAAATTCCCTCTGTTACAAATGGATCTGAACACTTAAATGAAAGGGGGAAAGAGAATAAAGCATGTACATGCAACACAGAGCAACATGATATAACAAAGGATGTAAAACAAGACAAATTTGAAGACAGTAGTGTGTGCTCAGATAAGTCGTCTTCTGAAAAGCCTTGTCCAGCAAATGACGCTGCAGAATCTGTTCAGCTAGAACATGAGGAAGAAAGATTCACTCCAGCCATAGCGTCACATAGATCTGACAGAGAGGAAGATTTAGAACCTCAGTTCCTCAAAACACAAATCAGCCAAGCACTTCCTCTGACTCCACAGCATTGAGATGCAAATGTATCTTGCTGATTCTCCAGGCTCTTACCCCAAATCAGCAAAAAGACTCAGATCATGTGGACAAACACAAAGCCCTTGCTCAGGACATTGAAGCACATGTTCATGCTCTTTATGGAAGAAACCAGCTTAAGTACAAGTCCTGCATCAGGAGCAAGGTGGCCAACCTAAAGAACACAAAGAACCCTCATCTACGCTAAGGTCTTATGTCAGGACACCTGACTCCAGAGGCATTTGCCCAGATGTCTGCAGAGGAAATGGCAGGGGCAGAACTTCAACAGCTCAGGGACGGTTACACCACTTTGGGCATCAGTGAGCATCAGTTACCAGAGTTGGTGGAAGGGACACCCACCAGTAAAGTTCGCTGCAGGCGCTGTGGCAGTTTGGACTGCAGGGTGACACAGATCTCACGAGGGATGCTGTTCTTGCCCTCGTGGGTACAGAGTGGCAGTGCAGATAATGATTCAATGACTTATATGACCTGTGCTAATTGTGGAGAGCAGTGGTACCACAGCAACTGGGTTTGCCTTTGAGCAAGTGTATATGTATTGATAACTGTAATAATGATGAATAGCAGTATTGTTCTGCACTATTTGAGCTTTCAGTGGACAGTTAAATCAAGTAAAGATTTTTCAGTCAGATTAACTTTCCTGTGGCTTTCAGTTTGGTGCAATGAATCCTCATAATGCATCCGGGTCTGTTTTGATTTGGAAAATATTTTTTGAAAAGATTAGGAGATATTAGCCATTAAAACAAAGTAAGACCTTGTGTGCATGTCCATTGTGACCCTGGATTTAGTTATTTTTTTCTCAAAAATACTTTTGGGTCATCCCGTGTCACCTCAACCAGAGGTCCTTGGCTAAAACATTTTTGATTTTGACAAAAAAAAAACTAAAAAAAAATCTTCTGGTATAAGAAATACATAAATGAATAAGAAAGCCAAAATATTAAACGTCATTGATGCATATTAACTGAGTAATCTGATGTTTTGCAGAGGGGGGGATGTTTTTCACCTGAAATTTGGAGCCAGATTACAGGGGTGTAAAATTACTTTAGAAAGATGACAGTATCATTATTTTATTTTTACACAGAGATTGGTAGGTCTGTTAGTAAATTCTGTTAACTTTAGCAATCTTTGTTGCATCATATGCCAACATATTCTTGTTCCTATATGAAACTTTTTTTTTTGGAATCTTAATTTTTATGGCCCTATATGGTTCAATCACAGAGAAATTGGGATGTCAATGAGGTAACATGTAGTTACGATACTGCGTATTTGAACTCTTGGCAGCTTCAGAAGCTATTAAAATGAACAATATCCCTTCTTACAAATATTCCTGAAACAGATTCAAATAAATTGTTATAAATACACTTTTGAGCAAATTAATGTGCCTCAACTTGACCATTTCAGTAGACGGGCACTAAGACGGGTATGTTTTATGCCAGTGGTTCTCAACTCCAGTCCTCGGGACCCGTTGCTCTGCACATTTTGTATGTCTCTCTTATCTGACACACTCAGTTCAGTTCATGGAGTCTCTCTTAACGAGCTGATGATCTGATTCAGGTGTGTTAAATAAGGGAGACATACAAAATGTGCAGAGCAGCGTGTCCCGAGGACTGGAGTTGAGAACCACTGTTTTATGCAATAGTTTTGACAGAGGGAAACAAGATGCATTTCTAGTTTCAACATTATATATTCTTCTGACATTCCCCTTTAAATGCAATATCAGCTGTGTGCAAAGTGACTCACATTTGGTTTTCGACCATTGAATATAGGTAAAATTCAACAATATACCATAGGCCTTGAAAATATAGATAAAAGAAAAGTTTGTTAAATATATATATATAAAAGGATATTAAGAGATATTTGATACTTCTTTGATACTTCTTTGATACTTCTTGAGGCATGCAAACTTCAGGCAAAAAACACAAGAAGTATTTTTTCTCATTTTTAACTGTATCAGTTGGCATACAGTATAATGCAACAAAGATTGCTAAAGGCAACAGATTTTACAAACAAACCTACTAATAATAAAATAATGATGCATCTTTAAGTAATTTTTACAACCGTAGTGCAATATACGGCTCTAAATTTTCAAATGTTAGCAAAATCAAAAATTTGAGCTGGGTAAGTTTCTGAAATTTGGTTAATTTGACACAGAATGGAGAAGCACAACGAATGCAGTATTAAATGTGTTCTTGTGTCTAAGCTCAGCAAACATGTGACAGAAAGTGTACCGCATGCAGAGAGCATGTGACCTAAGCCTTTATAAAGTCCCCCTTCCTCTGGAAACTGTCTCCTAATGGCTGAAACACACAACACATGCAGATATGGGTCTAAGTACTAGCTTTGCTATTGCCTGATACATGATGATAATAATCTGTAGGCCTACAGTATTGTGATCTGAGCAAAGTGTTGTACATATCGTCGGCTAACGTGAATACATCTATAAGCTAACACTGTTCTCTCGCCCTGTTCTCCTCACCACAACTCACCGTTGTTCTGTCTAACCCTGGCCTGTCCTGCTCACTTGGCTTCATATCAGGCTCATAATTATATGATATCATCATATATATCAATTATATATGAATTATATATATGAGTATTTAGGCTACAATTCCCCCAGCTTTCCGAGCTGTCATTGCGATCCATTGCTTTCCTATTCGCTAGTTGATTTACTTTGACCGCTCTACCTCATGTTGCGTCACTTCAGGTTCGGCGGTTTTCGGCGATTTTCAAATGCGGAAGTAAAAATTTCTCACAAAAACGACTCCAGAAGCCTAAATAGCGTTTTATAAGTATATGTTTATATTTAAATCTAGTTCCTACATTATTTTTCTATACATTGGCTTACTGGGTACTCTAGCCTGCAACATGGGCTTTAAAGGGACACCAGGCAAGTCTGAGTGTTTTTTCTCTACGAAGCTCCCCCTAGTGTCTGGTAGTAAATGCTTTCAAACACTCTGTCGTAAAAAAGAAACTGTTGTCCCTCCCCCCTCGCCACGAGCAACCCAGCTGATCAGCTGTCAACCCAGCTGAGCAGAGGAACGGCTATTTCAAAACCAGTTATGTCTACCGAGGCAAGTGAAGCAATATTTTATTTCCAACTGATGGCGATTTTTTTTTTTTTTTATTGTGTTGTCATGCATACTAACGTTAGTATTTTTACCGGGAACGAACGATATGAACGAGGCGAACTACTGCTTTCGTGTTTGTTTGTTTTTGGGAGAGTGGGCATGAGCATAAAATATATATATATCGGAGGTTAATATTTGTCTAAAGTTATATTAGCAAGGTCTATAAGTTCATCTGGTAGAATGACGGTTTACCTTTGCTTGTCTAAGAAAACATCAGAACGTTTTTTCTAGCTCGATCATGATGTTTATTAATGTTTATTGCCTATTATCAGACGCGTTGACTTAGTGACATAAAATAAAAGTGTAAGTTACACAAATAAAACCTACAGAGGAACGGTCAAACAACTACAGAAATCAAACGTGTTTGCTAATGACAATGCTAACATCAAAGTTATAGTATCTAGCGTACTAGTAAGCCCGTAACAGACAGCGATCATAATAAAAACCTTTACAGACAATAGCAAACATCCTGAGGTCACAATTACTTGAAATTTAAATATTAAACACAGTTTATTCCAAAGATACTTGCAACAGCAGCCAGGTCAGCATCCGTTTTGCAGGCTTCTGTTTCTCTCAGTTCTTGCCATTCTGAAAAAGCCGGTCCAATATTTACTCGAGTCTGACTTCTTGCTCGGTCAGTCTCCCGTTTCCTCTTTCGTTGGTCCTCCGACAAAGATTTCCTAGCTTTCTGCTTCTTTTTTACAGGCTCAGCCATAACTATCATTATATATCAATAATCTATCATTGCCCTTCGCTTATAGCTAGCCGGTGCTTGAATGGGGGCGTGTACGTGTGCAGTGCCGTCAAGCAATTCGTTACATCGCGAGACCTGATATCACGCGATACTTCCTGACGCCGACCCGCCGGCCCAAAGTTGCAAGTGAGTTTTTTCCGCTCTCGGGCACCAGGGGGGTGCGAAACCACCACCATTCAACCCGAAATAAGTAATATAACCATTCCACTGACTCCGAAGCTGTTCAGTTAAGGTAAAAAAGTTACCTAGTGTCCCTTTAAGCTGGAAGTAGCTGGTTTTAGCTGGTCTCCCAGCCTGGCTTAGCTGGTCAATCTGGTCTCCCAGCCTGGCTTAGCTGGTTTTAGCTGGTCTCCCAGCCTGGCTTAGCTTATTTTAGCTGGTCTCCCAGCCTGGCCTAGCTGGTCAAGCTGGTCTCCCAGCCTGGCTTAGCTGGTTTTAGCTGGTCTCCCAGCCTGGCTTAGCTGGTTTTAGCTGGTCTCCCAGCCTGGCCTAGCTGGTCAAGCTGGTCTCCCAGCCTGGCTTAGCTTATTTTAGCTGGTCTCCCAGCCTGGCCTAGCTGGTCAAGCTGGTCTCCCAGCCTGGCTTAGCTTATTTTAGCTGGTCTCCCAGCCTGGCCTAGCTGGTCAAGCTGGTCTCCCAGCCTGGCTTTGCTGGTTTTAGCTGGTCTCCCAGCCTGGCGTAGTTGATCAAGCTGGTTTCCCAGCCTGGACAATTTGGTGGTCAGCTGGTTTTAGCTGGTCTCCCAGCCTAGCCAAGCTGATGAACATCTCACCTTATTATTATTATTATTATTATTATATATATATATAATTATGTATAATAATAATAATTCACACACACACACACACACACACACACACTAAGTTAATATAGACGAAGTTGATTATAATATACACTAGTTAATTATTGGAACCGACTGGAACCCAGATTTTTTTTTTGTTTGTTTGCTTGCCATTTAGTAATATAACACAATTATTAGTACTGTAACGCAACTTATCATTATATAAATGTAAATTGAATTTTTCAAAAATAAAATAAAAAACTTTTAATACTTCTGTCACAATTTTTTTACTCGCGTGCCATAAACCTGGCATATTGCACATGAATGGGTCTCACAATGAGTTTAAAATTCATGATTTAATATTAATGATTTTTTAAATTGTTATATGTTTTAATTCTAGATGTTTATTTAAATGCTGCGTGACTTTGAAGTGTTTTAATGTGCGTGCGCGTGAACATTCGAACATGAATGCTGGGACACATGCCAGATAGTGCACTGGACATGGTGTTGGGTTTGTTTAATAAAGTTTGGGATATTGGCCAACTTTCGTTAGATTGGAAACAAGCAATAATAGTGCCCATTCTAAAACCTGGAAAAGATCAGTCAGATCCTTCTAGCTATAGACCTATTGCATTAACGTCACACTTATGCAAAATTATGGAAAGAATGGTCACAGAACGTTTTAACGTATTATTTAGAGAGTAAAGCTCTTCTGTACCCATATCAAAGTGGGTTTCGTAGGGGTCGGAATACAATGGACTCAGTATTGTGCTTAGAATCAGACATCAGGAAAGCACAGACTAACAAAGAAATATTGATAGCTGTGTTTTTTGATGTTGAAAAAGCATATGATATGCTCTGGAAGGAAGGATTACTTATTAAGTTGAAGTCATTGGGTATTGGAGGTAGAACATATAATTGGGTTATGAACTTTTTGTATGACAGGGAAATTCAAGTAAGAGTTGGCTCAGAATACTCCAGTGTATATAAGGTGGAGAATGGCACTCCGCAAGGTAGTGTGTGTAGCCCACTGCTATTCAACATAATGATAAATGACATCTTCTCTCAGCTTGAACAAAGCGTAGGGAAATCCTTGTACGCAGATGATGGGGCTTTGTGGGTAAGAGGCCGTAATGTTTTGCATGTCAGTAAGAAAATGCAAGCTGCAATAGTTGATGTGGAAAAATGGGCAAATAAATGGGGATTCAAATTGTCTGTAGAAAAAACAAAGGTGATTTGCTTTTCAAGGAGGCATAAAGTCACGCCGATTTCCATGAAGTTGTATGAACAACCACTTGAGCTAGTTAAGACAGTTAGATTTCTTGGGGTTTGGTTTGATGAGAAGCTCACATGGAATACTCATTTAGACAAAGTCAAGAACAAATGTAAAAAGGTCATAAATATACTTCGCTGTCTGTCAGGACAAGAGTGGGGAGCAAGTAGAGTAGCCCTACAAAATATATACTGGGCATTAATGAGGTCGGTTTTTGACTATGGATGTATAGCGTACATGTCAGCAGCAGAATCAAATCTTAAGAAGTTGGATGTAATACAAGCTCAGGCTTTGAGAATTTGTAGTGGATCTTTTAAAACTTCTCCTGTATCAGCAATGCAGGTTGAAATGGGAGAAATGCCGTTAGGAATCAGGCGAGTAAAATTAATGATGGCATATTGGGTTAATATCCAGGGGCAATGTGAGTCTCATCCTGCCAAGAGTCTTTTAATAGATTGCTGGGAACACAATAAGACAAATTTCATAAGTTTTGGGTGGATTGGTGATGCAAAGGCATAAGTCATAGGATTAAGACAATTAGATTACAGCTCTACAGTGATACAGTCTTCAATTCCTCCCTGGTTATTCCCAACACCACGTGTAGACCTAGACATACAGCAGTAATTGAAGGATATGTGAAAGTAACTTCCTGAAAGCAGAATAGTACAGAATTATTTTGATTTGCATTTTGCAGATTCCATGTTTATATTCACAGATGGTTCCAAAGATCCTGATACAGGGCGTGCAGGTGCAGCAGTTTACATCCCAGCAAGTGAGTCATATATTAAGAAAAGAATATCGGATCATGTGTCAGTATACCACAGAATTGATTGCAATATTATTGGCCCTGCAGTGGATAGAAGAGAGGGAAACAAATAATACTGTTATTGCATCTGATAGTTTGTCTGCACTTATGAGTATTAAATCTGGTAAATCATTATTTAGATCCAATATCATCAATGACATATTCCTTATGTTATACAGGATGGAGCTAAAGGGTCTATCCACATGCTTTCTTTGGGTTCCTGCTCATGTCGGTGTGGAGGGGAATGAGCAGGTGGATATGCTGGCCAAAGGATCACTCAAAACTAAACATGTAGACTTAAAAACCCCATTAAATAAAGAAGAAGCCAAGTCAATTATCAGGAAGTATTCACAGTCTGTTTGGCAGGGGTATTGGGATAACAGTGAAACTGGAAGGCATTTATATAATGTACAGAGACAGGTTGGTGCTGGGAGGATGGTGGGCTGGAAACGGAGGGAAGAAAGTTTAATAACTCGTCTGAGAATAGGTCATACAGGTCTAAACCTTTCATTGTATAAAATAGGTAAGCACCCAACTGGGAAATGTACTTATTGTAATCAACCAGAAACAGTGGAACATGTTCTTCTTCAGTGTAGGAAATACAATATTAATAGGGAGCACCTCTTTCAGGCACTACGGAAGGCAAAACATCATGACGTCTCATTGTCAGGTCTCTTGGGGAAAACAGCAGGTCAGATATACTGTTATATAATTAGGTTTCTTAAAGAAACTGAATTAATTAAAAGAATCTGAGTCTAATAAGTATTTTTATTTATTTATTTATTTTTATTTTTTATTATTATTTTTATTATTATTATTATTTATTTATTTATTTATTTTTCCTGCTTAATCTCTCGTTCCACACTCCAGTCCAGTTGGTGGCGGTAATGCACCGTTAAATGGTTTGCCAACCGCCATTAAACACAAGAAGAAGAAGAAAAAGAAGACATTCGAACATTCGCATTCAAACCAGGGGGGCATGGATTTCTATTATTTTGAAGGTACCCCCGGGCGCCGCCATTGGCTAGCGGACCCCCTCCTGCTGTTAGCATCCCATTGACTCCCATTCATTTTGGCGTCACTTTGACAGCGAATAACTTCACATCTGAGGCGTTTAAAGACTCCATTTGTCCATTATTTATTTCTAAAGAAACACGAAAATGTATAAAAGGCTTCATTACCTTGTAGCTTACGTTATGGCCCCGTAGAAGCAATTTTTGTAAAAATAGGCTAACGATTGCGTCATAGCCACGCGACTCTCTGTCGCACAGTAGAAAATTACCGTATGGACAGGAGGAGAAGCTCGCGGGCAATCGGGAGGACGTGGAGGCAAAATGACAAAGTAATTAATCAAAACACCTACTAAAAGTTTCTCCTGCTCCTAGCTCATGGACACCTCCTACTCACACTCACCGTCTCTGCAAGTCTCGGAAGGGAATGATTCAGATTTCTCTTGGCACAGCTACTAGAAGACAGACGGTTTGCTCACGTCACATCTACGTCGTCAAGCTCAGTTTAAGTCTGCGCAGTACGCTCGACCCCCAGGAAGTAAGAGTTTCTAATTGGCTTCACTTTGTCTCCGTTGAATCCAATGGGGTCGCTGTGTCCATTTCTTTTACTGTCTATGATTCAAACACTGGAGCGAGCGCGCTGCGCGAGAGCAGATGGAAACGGGAAACATCATCAACTGACACACAGCAAAAGAAAATCTCCACGGCTATGAACCATATGACTAGTAAGCAAAACCACCTCAAATATACAATGCACTACTGTCCAAAAGTTTGGGGTCTGTAAGATTTATGCTTTTGAAAGAAGTCATTTTAAAATCATTAACCCCAGGTTTTTTCAGTGTGATTGTCCTTGAGAAGCCTGTAGGCTAAATAATAGGCGACAAATATAATGATATAATGGTCGTAGTTATAATAATTTATTTAACTATTATGATAACAGGATATCATGGTCATTGGTATATTTTATTTTATTTCTCTAGGTCTGTTTTGAGTTATGTTGGCCAGTGAGACAGACACCATACTCAGGGGTATTTATTTATTTGTATGTATTTTTTACTGATAAATACTGCATTTTTTTTTTACTTTTAAATGCTAAATGTGATTCATGCATGCAAGTTATTTTTCACAGATATCTGGCCAGCTTACTCATGGCTCATACTCTTAGCCTTTAAAATGTTTGAATTGATATCCCCAATGCAATATCAGGGGCTAAAGATATCATTAGAGTTCTTAAACTTATGGCTATGCTCTTGTTATCAGATGAGATATAATCCCTAGCGTTTGGCCCTGTGATTCTTCAGGACAAGACCTTGATGCCATCCACACTCAGTAGATGAAGAAGGTGAGTTTCACAATAGCTGCTAGCTATCACAAATCAAGAGACCGAACACAACAGGCTTTCATCCATATGCACACACCCATATGTAGGCATGGGTACTGAAACCCAGTATTAAATGGGCCCTGGGGCCAAATTATGGATGACCGCAGTATCGATAAGCTTGGACGTTATCAGTTCTGCTGACGGTACTGAAGAAATTACACGCACTATTTATTAAATACATTGTCTTGCAAATTGTATCTCACGCCATCCATAAAAAATGTTAAAATCTTTAAATATTTGTTTGCCGTAACCCGACCGACTCTGTCAATTTAGTACCGACCCAATTATTTATTTATTTTTCCCTTTTAGTCCAACCAACTTGCCGGTTGTAAACTTGCGTTAAGACCGACCGATTTTTCTTTTAACTCTTCAAACAACTAATACAAATGCAATAAAAATAATATTAGTTATTAAGTATTGTGAATATAAATACTTTCTTTTAAATAAAAACCCGTGGCGTGTCATCTATGATTATGTTTACACCATTGGTTTACGCATGTCACACTATGGCCTGCAGGCTAAGTTCGCTTCGTTTCATTCACTGTCAATGGTTCGCGCTTGGTAATGATGACTGCGGCTTTATCAAATTACTATAAAGATTATTTCATTTTTATATGTTGTTGAATATGGTTTATTAAAAAATAAACATGTGAGAGTGTGTTATAGGCTATATGCAGAGATGGGAAGTAACAAAGTACAAATACTTCGTTACTGTCCTCAAGTAGATTTTTCAGATATTTTTACTTTACTTTACTATTTATTTTTGTGCTGACTTTTTACTTTTACTCCTTACATTTTAACATGAATATCGGTACTTTCTACTTTTTTTATTCTAAAAAATTGGCTCGTTACTTTAGTTTCAAATAATTTCAGTGGAGTCGTTATTATTTTTGCGTCATCAACCCTTCACAGGGAGTATGATTGACAGGCGATGTGACCAATCATAATCCGCCATTTTGTCTGACAAAGCAGTCAGGAGAGTTAGTAGATTAACATTGGAGGATTTAAACTTGAAAAATGAAGTGTACCGACGTCTTTTCGCGTAAAAACATCATTCCCTATTATGTTCATTCATGTTTATTTGATGCTATAAATTAACTAGAAGGAAGAGATGATCGGTTCACGAGCAGCTTTAACTGAGGCTCTACAGCGATCTGTCACGACACATTAAAGAGACACAAAACGGTATTTATGGTTTACATTTCTTTAAAAAATGACCAAATTTGAAAGGTGAGAATTTGTTTCATATAAAAAAATAGCCTGGTCTGTCCTGTCTCTCAGCCCCTTGTCAGTGTCCTCTTTGCTCCGCGATGTGTGTTTAAGTGTGTGAGAACATGGTGTGGCGTAAGAGCGGCGTCGCTTGTCGGACATAGCAACAGTAACTAAAGGGAACGGAAGGGTTTGGGAATGGGAATGGCACGGTCAAATGAATGGGAATATACGTTGCACACTTGACCCATCACTACAAGACGACTCGACAGATTCGGCGGCATTCATTCGCGGAAAAAATCATTACATAGCCTATATGTAGATTCCTTTAAATTAGGGATGCACCGATCCACATTTTTTCACTTCCGATCCGATCCCGATACCTGAATTTGGATATCGGCCGATACCGATACTATTCCGATACCAGAGCTGTGTTTGCTTTAATATTATTATTATCATTATTGTTTATTTTATATGATGCTGAAATAAACTTCTCTCAACAGGCAAGTATGATATGTAACTTAAAGTACGTATGTATGTCCCAAAAGGCAACTTGAAGTAAGAATAAGGTCAAAAAAGGAAGTCAGAAAAACAGGAAATCCTGTTAACAGGAAAAATCCCATTCTGAAAACAAATATGCAAAACTGTAAGTAGGGCCATTTGAAGGAATTTGGGGGCCCCAAGCAAACTGGACATGGAGGCCCCCCCAATAAAAAACATTATAATATGTAACCATATTCCGTCCGTTCGAAAAAAAAAGTTGCACTACCTGTTTGTTACAAGCAGCATTTGCCGTCAGGCAGGTAGCTAACATAAACATATTTTTTCTAGCCTACCTGCTGCAAAATTCCATTATTTGTACAAGACAAGTGGAGCTATTTTATCCAGTGTAATTTATCACTTAGGCTACCACTAGGGTGTAACAAAATTCATGGTTCGGTTCAATACGATACACTTGTGTTACGGTTTGGGACGTTTTCGATACAGCAAAAAGAAAGAAATGCCAGAGAAATTTCCTTGATTTATTTATTTTTCTTTTTTTTTTAAATTAAAACTAACATCATAAAATATGATTTTTTTTTACTTTGAGCAATTCTGGAGCTATAATTGACTCTTCTTAGGAGCATATAAAACAAAAAAGCTCCTTGGAAAAAATGAAATGTAATATTGTAGTAGTTATAAACAAATGTTTATTTTAGTTCAGATTAACATTTGAGGGCATTGTATTCATGATGTCAAAATAAAACCGACGTAATGTTACTTGAAGGCATTATAGCCTATTCCTGCCAAACTATGTGAATGTTTCTCACTAGATCTAGCAGCGATGTTATTACTTCTGTGGCGAATTCAAATGCTTTCTTTACTGGATCTCTTATTAGCGCTGTGTAGTGACAGTGTCGCTTGATCAAGATCGGCTCGCGCTGCACTGGTCCAAACTGATAAACGGTCCGTCAACCACACAATAACGAGCAGTTTCGTTTCGCTTGCATTACGTTTGCCATTTGATGTTGGGCAATGTTGTGGTCGCGCCGGCGTCTCTACATTATGAGCGCGCTTGCCACGCGCAACGCGCCTACATTTGAAATAACAAAACTTTGGTCGGCAGGAAAAATGGTCCAACGTACCGTTCGGTTTGAAAATGCGTACCGAAAACCGAACCGAAAGCCTCGTACCGAACGGTTCAATACGAATACGTGTATCGTTACACCCCTACTTACCACTATCTTGTTTTTTCTTATCCTCCTCTTCCTTTCTCTTCATTCTTTTCTGGCTTCCTGAAGCATAATTCCGCTTCATGATGACTGCCGAGGAGTTTTTGTATTTTGCCGGCAGCAGAGATCACGTGGTTGGCTGGCTGCTGTCAGCGACTACTGAGAGGGGCCCCTTGAGGGGGATCCCGATAACAGTGTCATTGCACTTTACTGCATTGACTATCAAAGGGGCGCTCACACAGTTTGTCGTTGCATTTTATTCTTAACCAGTCGTTGTCTTGGGGCCCCAGGCCAGCTCGGGGCCCCAAGCAATTGCTTGGTTTGCTTGCCTTGTCGCGACGGGCCTGACTGTAAGGGTTTCAAATTTATTGTCATGTCAATATTTATTACGTTCCCAAAAAGTCAAATACTTGAGTGTTGAAATATAAGAAAAGTGCAAGTGTAAACATCTTACACACACACTATCTGAAGGGTGATCCTCGCTCCGATGCGGTAACGTTAAATCTCTCGATGAATGCTCGATCAACATCAGCATCTTGCAAACAGACAAACGGATTTCGCCTCATTCGCCAATTTCGCTTCAAACGTTTGCTTTTTATGCGCGTCAATTTTTCTCTGGACGCGCGAATGGATTCAAAATATTCAAGCGTCCAACTAGACGCGGTAGACGAGAATTTGACGCGCTATTCGCGTTTGGTGGGAACGCACAGTAACGTGGTGCTTTTTTAAATGTTTGATTGAGTTCGTTGTGTTGTACGACGCGAGGGAGCTTAAAAGAGCTCTGAATTACGGCTTCGCAAACATTGCATTTTGCTGTCTTGCTCTGCGGTGTTTCCAGTAAGTTAAGTATTTCCACACAGCGGACGTTGTTGGCTAGCCGCAAACTGCGGAATGGATTTCCTGAGCGGGAGCGTGTCTCATAACCCTGTGTCTCATTGAGCCGCGCCTCCGTTCAGGAAATCCATTCCGCAGTTTGCAGCCAGCTAGCAGACTAGCCGGCGGGAATCACTTTTGGATTTCAGCAGACAACGTTAAAGCGCAGACATGATTCATGGATATCGGATATCTCCGCAGGTTGGATCGGGAAAATCCGATACGTGAATTATGCTGGTATCGGGTCCCGATACCGATACTGGATCGGATCGGCCCCATCCCTACTTTAAATGTTAAAGGAGAACTCCTGTCAATTTTAACATTGAGCTCATTTTTTTGGAAATTTGGAGTGCTGTCAATACAGAGAACAACGACAAAAATCGGTGTTGCCTACACCATGTTATCCTCTTTTTAAAATTTGCACCCTGTTGACTTCAATGGGGCAAGTTTTAAACCTGCTTTTAGCCTCTTAACATCCTTGATGTGTCATTACAAGTGCCCAGCCATGTTGAGTGATTCCTTCAGAGTGAACACGGGTGAATCTGACTGCAGTAGATGTGAAAGATATGAATAAAAATGATGTTATTTAAGCCAGCGCAAATACCTGTATTTACATCCTGTTTTCGGTCGAAATCCAAAGTAGTCGATTGTCGAGTTCACGCGCGTGATCATAGGTAACTAAACCTATGCGCGTGAACTCGACAATCGTAATGACACATCAAGGATGTTAAGAGGCTAAAAGCAGGTTTAAAACTTGCCCCATTGAAGTCAACAGGGTGCAAATTTTAAAAAGAGGATAACATGGTGTAGGCAACACCGATTTTTGTCGTTGTTCTCTGTATTGACAGCACTCCAAATTTACAAAAAAATTAGCTCAATGTTAAAATTGACAAGAGTTCTCCTTTAAGGGGAAGATTAAAAAAGAGAAACTGGGTCTGTGAATTCTCACAGAATCACAATTGAATTCACAATTGAATTCATATCTTGCTACTCCGTCAGAATCTCATTAACCTGGATGAGTCTCTGTCACAATAATCATATAGGCTATGTGATGTTTTAGGCCGATTGGCAGACATCCATTTAAAATGTAACGTTAGGCAATGGCATATAAAGAACCTTTTTTCCATATCCACTTAAGTTTCTCAGCTTGCACTCTTTTTTCATTTGTGTGGTCCAGGTAGCTTTGCATAAAAAAAAATGGTTATCATTCGCAAGGCTACTTTTACTTTTATACTTTAAGTAAATTTCCAAGCCTGTACTTTGTTACTTTTACTTGAGTAAAGAAGTTAAATCAGTACTTCTACTTTTACCAGAGTATTTTTTAACACAAGTATCTGTACTTCTACTTGAGTACGAGAAGTGAGTACTTTTGCCATCTCTGGCTATACGTAATGTTATAGTCAGATATGACGACGCTACTGCAACACGCATCGCCGCAGATGAGCAGCTGAGCATCTATTCATCAAGCCAACGTGCAAACTATCGCAAATCAAAGTGAAAGTAAGTCACTGATGCTTAACACACAATCATCTTCATTAAATGTAAAGAAACTAAATGATCTTACCTGGGCTGTTTCTGCCTTCTCTTATTGCGGCCTTTGATTCAGAAATTTTAGCTGATGATCAATAAAATAATGCATCTCATAACTGTTGATTTTCGGTGACGTGCACTCCATTAAATCTGCATATAGCGGGAATTGAAGATTGGATTTTATATCCGCAAAAAAAAAAAAAACACACACATTGATGTAACCAGGTGTAAATGGAATCGTTTTGATAAATCAGACAGCAATCCGATCTGAGAAAACGCATGAAGTGGCCTGGTGTAAACAGCCCCTAGACATCGGTGAAAAACTAAATAGAGATGCATTGTTAATGTAACACATTAACATGTTTTTTTTCATAGGTATTACATTGCATGTTAATGCAATTAACTGTCATTTTGTGAATTCTAAAGTCAATTTAAAGGAGAACTTGGTAACTTTTTTAACTTAATAAAACTGTCTAGAAATCATTTGGATGGTTAAACAACCTGTTCTGGTGATATTGGTGACTTTCCCCGCTCCCCCCAGCGTTCCCAGGCGGAAAACCAACCTTGCAACTTGGGGACTGCCGTCCCGGCAAGATAGAAATTGGAAGTCTCGTGAGAAGCGAGAACGAGCGCGAAACACGAATTGCTTTACGGCAATTCGACATAAACACACACGCATGTATGATGTATTACCAGATTACCCACCTCGGTAGACATAGCTCCACACGATACAGTTGGCTTGCTCTGATCAAAACAAACGCACATGAGCAGCGGTAGAGAGGGGGAGGAGGCCGCCGCAAGTGAGTTTTTTACGACCGTGTTGTGAAATATACGCCCCCCCCACAGCTGTAGGGGGAGCTCGTGGGGAAAACATGCGACAACAAAAGGGAAAATCAGCGAAGAAGTGACTAGAGTTCGCTAGAGTTGCCGAGTTCTCCTTTAATTTATTTGTTTCCCTCTGAAAATCCACTTTAGTTGATATCTAGTGGCTTCTTTCTTGATTCTGACCCAGTCAGTAACGTCACGATATGCAAATTAGTTTAAATTCATACCTATGTAATCACCATGACAAATTTTATTTTTCATTGAATCTTGAGATTCACGTGCAAAAATATTCATGGTAAGACAGTGGTTCACATTTATGTTGTGTTTAACCCTTTCATGCATGAATTATGATAACCCCAATCAGGATTTTTTTCCTATGTTTTTATTGCTCTTAGGGCATGAAAAACAAGAATTGATTTTTATTTTATTTTTTTACAAATTTTTCAAAGAGATCTTCAGATGTCCACTTGAGTGGACAGCATGCGGTTATGGTTTAAACTTAAGATATACTATATTAAATATAAGACAATAATCAAACAGATAAAGTATGTGAATTTAACAAACTAATCAATACAATTATATCAAATCATGTGAAAACTATAAAATATATACAAAAAAATATAAATGCAAAATATTGCAAAGGCTTCATACAACTTCATACAAGTTGCACTTAGCGTATCTTTGATATCAGAACATGAGGATGTGATTCCATCAGAATTTTCTACAGCCTGTCAAGGTACAACTGTGGAAACCACTCAGATGCTCCTTCCAGTGCACCAGAGTATGGAGATTTACCCTTATTAGCTAATCAGAATTATCATGTTCAAGATGGACATGCACATTTCTATCATAGCCCTCCTCTGAGAAAACCTAGCGATACGTTTTTTTTAGAGATGCACCGATTACAGTTTTCTAGGCCGATTCCGATTTCCGATTTTTCATTGAGTTTGACCTGCCGATACCGATTTTAGCCAATTCTGATTTCATTTTTTTCTAATCACTTTACAGCACACACAAATATTTATTTTCGATCTTTACTTTAACCCTTTCAAGTTTAAAATATTCTAACTGACACCCCCACCCCTAGAGTGAGTTTTTTCAAGGCCAACGTTCCCTTTAATGTTTCCATGGCGACGCGTCACGCGATACACCGCAGCCACAATAATACTGTATGACAGATGTGTCGCTTTTATTTCGCTTTTCCTTTTTTATTCAAAATATTCGCAAACTTACTTACCATGTCATCAACTAGCCTATCTGATATTCCGATTCTCAAATAACGTTACGTGTAAGTGAGTGTGTTTGGTCGTTAAAAACGTACTCGGTTACTAATGTAACCTCGGTTCTCTCTAGAAGAGGGAACGAGTATTGCGTAAGGTTAGCTTACGCATCGGGAAAGTCTTCTTTCTTCGAGATCTGAAGCCAAAAAATTATCCTTAATTTTGTATACATTGTCAACGCAGTGCAGCAGCCGACAGACCTAGGCAGGCTGTATAAGCGTGCTCATTGGCTGCTCGGCGGCAACTGCTTAAGCCTATCGGTGAGCGCTCTGAACGCGGCAACCAATGGAGGGCTTCGCGCCCTCCACACCCTTCTAACCGTCAGAATGGGTGTGGCCAGCGTGTATATATTCAGAGCTCATAGGCTAAAATTCTGGTTTTCGCAGTCTGAAGCGCAAAAGCTCGTGGCGCGACACGGCAGGTTACGCAATACTCGTTCCCTCTTCTAGAGAGAACCGAGGTTACATTAGTAACCGAGTACGTTCTCTTACGAGAGGTCTCTCGTATTGCGTAAGGTTAGCTTACGCATCGGGAACCCTTTGTCAACGCCGTGTGCGCCGAGCATCCAGCCCATGAATCCCAGGGAAACCGGGGAAAACACTCTGCTGGGAAATGTGGCCGGTCGGAGAGACGGGCCAGCGCAGTACAGGCACTTCATGCAGCATATGAAATAGAGCGGCGCGGCCGGTCTATAAACATATAACAGTACAAACAGTAGGGCCGGCAGAGTGCGCCCATACAGTACATAAGCACTCATAAGGGTAGGAGAAAAACGACATAGTCGGTCTCACATGAAGGGAAAAATTCCCGCGCGACAGAGAATAATACGGGCGGCCAGCAGCGCGGGCCAGCACCGACAACAGCGCGTAACGGGAAATAGGAAACAGAGCGGATCAGCCGGTCTGAGTCAAACACTTCACCCTGAGTATAGTACCAGAATAGCGCCAGCATATGAACGTAGTCTGCACACGAGAAATGGGCAGAGCATACATGTCACTTATGCTGACAGTATTTTTGCCTGTAGGGCAGGAACTTCCAGGTTATAAAACCTCACGAATGTTGACGGGGAGGCCCAGCCCACCGCCATACAAATACCGTGATTAGAAATTCCGCTGGACCAGGCCCACGATGAGGCCATGCCTCTAGTGGAGTGGGCTCTGATGCCCAGAGGGCACTGCAGGTGTCTGGAGGCATAAGCTGCTGCTATCGCGTCCACTATCCACCTGGACAAGCTCTGCTTCGAGGCGGCAAGACCCTTGGTGCGTCTGCCGAAGGAAACAAAGAGCTGCTCTGAACGCCTGAAAGTGGCGGAGCGCGTGATGTAAACTCTCAGCGCCCGGACAGGGCATAGGAGGTTATCACTGTCCCCACTGTTGGATGCTGGCAGAGCCGAGAGGGACATAACTTGTGCCCTAAACGGGGTTCCAATCGCTTTGGGGATGTAACCGTGTCTCGGTCTGAGAATGACTTTCGAGTCATTCGGCCCGAACTCAAGACATGCAGGGCTAACAGATAGCGCGTGCAAATCACCCACTCGTTTGACTGAAGACAGAGCTATCAGAAAAACGGTTTTAAGCGACAGATACTTTAGATCCGCGGATTCAAGCGGTTCAAAGGGAAAAGCCCTCTAGGGCCGCTAGGACCAAGGACAGATCCCACGAGGGAACCGAGGGGGGCCGCGGGGGATTCATCCGTCTAGCTCCTCTGAGGAAGCGGATAATGAGCTCATTCCTTCCCATTGCCCGGCCGCGCGTCGTCTCAGCGAACGCTGCAATAGCGGCCACATATACTTTGAGCGTGGAAGGGGATCTGCCCTTTTCCAACAGCTCTTGTAAGAAGGAGAGCACCCGCGGGACCCCGCATGCGCGCGGATCCAAGTTTTTAGTAGCGCACCATTTAGAAAACACCGACCACTTAGACGCGTAGAGCCGTCTCGTGGAGGGGGCTCTCGACTGTGTGATCGTGTTCACGACCCCTTCTGACAGGTCAACGGGTATCCGTTGATCACCCATGCATGCAGCGACCAGCGCTCTGGATGGGGATGCCAGATCGATCCACCGGCTTGGGAGAGGAGATCCTTTCTCACCGGGATCGGCCATGGGGGTGAGTGCGACAGCCTCACTAGCTCTGGGTACCAAGTTTGGTTTTCCCATCGCGGGGCTATAAGCAGCACTGAGTGGTGCGTTTCTCTGATCCTCGAAATGACCTGTGGCAACAGGGAGATCGGAGGAAAAGCATACAGCGGGAGGCTGGGCCATGTCTGGGACAGCGCGTCCTCGCTCTTCGAATAAAACTTCGGGCATTGAGCATTGTCTTTCGACGCAAAGAGGTCGATTTCCGCTCTGCCGAATAGGCGCCAGAGAAACTGGACTGTCTGGGGGTGCAGAGACCATTCTCCCGGGGGAATGTTGTCCCTGGACAGTCTGTCTGGACCGACATTCAGGTGGCCCGGCACGTGCGCGGCTCTCAGCGAGCGCAGCGAGCGGTAAGCCCACACGAGAAGGCGTTCTGTCAGCCTGCACAGATTCCTGGATCTGACACCGCCCTGTCGGTTCACATAGGATACCACGGACGTGTTGTCCGAGCGGACTAGCACATGGTGATCCCGTATGAATGGGAGGAAGCGCCTGAGCGCGTTCTCGACCGCTATCATCTCCAAACAGTTTATGTGGAGGCATTTTTCCCGGTCTGACCATAGGCCAAAAGCCGGTTTGCCCTCGAACAGAGCGCCCCAGCCTGAGGTGGAAGCGTCCGTCGAGATAACTTTGCGGTGTGAGATAGCTCCCATTGTCACTCCCCGCTGGTACCAGTCGGCCGCTAACCAGGGCTTCAGAGCTGAAACGCAGCTCTGAGTCACTCTGATGCGAATACCGCCGGAAGCCCATGCTCTGTGAGGCACTCGGGCATTCAGCCAGCGTTGTAGCGGGCGCATTCGTAAAAGACCCAGCCGAAGCACTGCTGCGGCTGAGGCCATACAACCCAGTAACCTCTGAAATGTTTTGAGAGGTACGGTGCTGCCCGGCCGGAGGGACGCGGCCAGGCGTCGAATGCAGCGCGCGCGCTGTGTCGACAGGCGGGCCGTGTACTGATATACCTGACCGTCGAAGGCGAATCTCAAGAATGGCCTGTGACGGGGTATTATCTGGATCTGAAAAGCACGCGTCTTTTAGATCGAGAGATATAAACCAGTCCCTCGGGCAAATTTGCGCGAGAATTTGTCTGGTTGTGAGCATTTTGAACGGTCTTCTCATAAGAGCCTTGATCAAACGTCTCAGATCCAAAATTGGTCTGAGAGCTCCGTCCTTCTTGGGAACGAGGAAATAACGGCTGTAAAAGCCCGACTCGCTCATGGAAGGGGAAACCGGTTCTATTGCCCTTTTGCACAGAAGTGTAGCTATTTCTGCTCGAAGTAGATGTGCTACTTCCCCATTCACTCTGGTCTCGATACGCGCTTGAAAGCGCGGAGGGCGGCGAGCGAACTGCAGAGTATAGCCCTGTTTTACTGTGCTTAGCACCCGTTCTGATGCGCCTGGAATAGCTTCCCACGCTTTTGCGTGTGCAGCCAGGGGCAGAATGGCCTCCGGGCTCCGATCGCCGCGCATCGCGGGCTCGAGAGCTCGAAACGGAGGGGCGGGCGCGGCGCGCGCGCTCTTGGTGCTTAGATACGGCGGATCGCACGCAGCGATAGCTGGCCGTTTTACACACAGTGTCCCGGTGGCTTTAGACGGGGAACATAAATTGTGAGGCGCGACGCGCGATGGCGGCGTCGGGGGCGAAAATGTTCGTTAGTATGTGTGAGCGCTCAAGGGCGGGCACAGGACTTACATTCAGGGGCGGGCGCGGCGCGCGCGCTCTTGGTGCTTAGATACGGCGGATCGCACGTAGCGATAGCTGGCCGTTTTACACACAGTGTCCCGGTGGCTTTGGACGGGGAACATATAGTGTGAGGCGCGATGTCGGCGTCGGGGCGAAAATGTTAGTTAGTATGTGTGAGCGCTCGAGGGCGGGCACAGGACTTACATTTAAAACATGACCGGTCGTGCGAGGCCGTGTGACAGAGCGGGCAGTGAGTAGGTGTGGGCACGGAGAAGTGGACACGTGACCTACTTTTAACATTAAAGTGGCTTTTGCCTGCTTCATGAGAGTGGGCTCTGTGAGAGACACGGGATGTATAGTGCTTGTGTACAGGGGTGAGCACAAACGTGGGCACATTCACTGTACTAGAAACACATACGGCGTCAGCCGTGCAACCAGACATTATGCTCTTTTGAAATTTCTCTGGGTTGCCGTGAGAACGGCGGATGCGCGCAGGCGAGCGGGTAGATATACCGGCTCGTTGACTGCGAGGTAAACAGCTGCAGTAGCCGTGGCAACGGGGACTGACAGAGCGTAAAGCTTCGACGGTGGTCCAGCCGCAGGGCTGTGGGATTTAACCGTCTTTTCTTCTCTCGTGTTTAGACGCTCAAAAATACTCGAGCACCCTGAGAAGGTGTGGTGCGAGAGGCGGGTTCGCTTTCTGTAAGTAAGAAAGACTGGCCGCGAGCTCGGAGAAGCAAGCAGCATAAATTTTTATCTGCCCCGAGAGCTGGGATCGAACGCGGATCTCCCGCATGAAAGCGTATGATTCTGCCACTGAGCCACAGGGGAAAACACATTAGCTTTCAGTTAGCGCGAGCATATAAAAATCGACCTCATGTGTCGCGTCGGCGTTTGTTTGCAGGCGTGCGTGTGTTTAAAACAGGCTCGTTTACTGCAATAGTAATATTTCCAGTCGCCTGAACTTAAGAGGGGACTGAGAAATGTGTGAGGATTGGCGGTTGTCCAGCCGTAGCGAGACTAACACACTCTCTTCTCTTTTCGCCGGTGAGTGAGGCGCGCACGCTGAACGCTGCTCGTGACCGTCCGCTTTGTCATCCCTTGAACGGCGCAATCTGCGCGGCCCAACGAGGGAGAGAGCGGGCTTGTTTTCTGTATGTAAGAAAAACTGGCCGCGAGCTCGGAGAAGCGAACGCTTTGACAAAGCGGACGGTCACGAGCAGCGTTCAGCGTGCGCGCCAGAGACCCGGGCTTGACAGTCTAGGATTCCGCCACTGAGCCACAGGGGAGAATACATTAGTACTCGGTTAGCGTCATCATGTCTTGTGATGGCGTTTGCTTGCAGGCGAGCGTGTATTTATAACAGGCTCGTATACTGCAATAGTAACAATTCCAGTCGCCTGAACTTAAGAGGGGACTGAGAAATGGAGGTTATAGTCCAGGCCACGGCGGGACGAAAACACTCTGTTCCCCTTTCACCGGTGAGTGACGCGTGAGGACGGAGTAGCTTTCTTGTAACGTAAAGAGAGCTCCAAGACCGTCCACTCCTGCCATCCCTTGTGAGCGGCGCAGTTTGCGCGGCTCGAACAGAGGGAGAGGAAACTCGCTCCGAGACCGTCCGCTCCTGCCATCCCTCGTGAGCGGCTCAGTTTGCGCGGCTCGAACAGAGGGAGAGGAAACTCGCTCCAAGACCGTCCGCTTCTGCCATCCCTTGTGAGCGGCGTAGTTGCACGGCTCGAACAGAGGGAGAGTACGGGTATCTATCACATTCGCCTCATCTCCTGACGCGGCGGCGGCGCGGGCGAGAGCCGGCGGTTGAGCGGCCGGGAGGGAGAGGGCGAGAGAGAGCTCGAGGGAGAGGTTCCGGCGAGCTCCTAAGTCACAACAGTCTCCGGTGGTCGCTGCGAGCGGCACATCTTATTGCGCGGCCCGGCAGGGACAGGCGGAGCGACAGCTTGGTCGAAAGCTTCAAGTCGAGCCCGCAGGGTCGACATTGAAAGCTCTTCACACTCGGAGAGTGCGGTGGCGGCGTGCCCGCGGCCCAGGCGGAGAGCGCAGAGAGGTGGCGGTCTCCGTTGCTGAGCGGGGCGCGGCACGAGCCGCAAAAACGAGGCGTTTTTACAAAAACGCCTCGTGCTCTTTTAGAATACACACAGAAACAGTAATAATGTAAAGGATATGTCGCCGGATAGCGTAGCAGGCACGGATGGCTGAAGGCGGCGAAGACGGCCGGCTTCCTCAGGCACTGTCCTAAGCTTGCTGGTCGCTGGTTTCAACGGCGGCGGCTCTCAAGATCCAGCGATGTGAAGAGCGTCGCTGAAGACAAGAAAATCAGAATTTTAGCCTATGAGCGCTGAATATATACACGCTGGCCACACCCATTCTGACGGTTAGAAGGGTGTGGAGGGCGCGAAGCGCCCTCAGTGGTTGCCGCGTTCAGAGCGCTCACCGATAGGCTTAAGCAGTTGCCGCCGAGCAGCCAATGAGCACGCTTATACAGACTGCCTAGGTCTGTCGGCTGCTGCACTGCGTTGACAATGTATACAAAATTAAGGATAATGTGATACGGTTCAGTTCATTAATAGTAAGGAAGGAAGAAGACAGGGGTCGGCTGGAGCTGGGACGCACGTTTTATTTACTCTTTTCGTATTAACAGAAATATGCGCACAGAGCGCGTTCACCATGCACATGCACAGCAATATAAACAATAACTCAGAATTCTCTTTTCAGACGTCTCTTGCAGGATCAGCGTCGCACGAGGTCCCAGCTCGTCTCTCTCTCTCTCTCTCTCTCACTCTCCGGCTTATATCCGGTCTCTCCACGCCAATTACTGAAATCAGACACAGGTGTTCATCATCTGCACTTGACCTACTTACGCTCCGCTCTGCTCCGTCCTCTCTCTCCCGCTACAGACTCAGCAAAACCACGCCCCCCTCGCCACATACCCCCACCGCCCGACTCAGGCCGGGGAGCCATCCGGTCTGCAGCCTCCCCCCCCCTCCTCCTGGAGAGAAAGTCAGCCACAGCCATCTGTACACCCGGCCTGTGGATCACCTGGAACTTAAAAGGCTGTAAAGCTAGATACCAACGAGTGATCCGCGCGTTGGTATCCTTCATGCGGTGGAGCCACTGCAGGGGAGCGTGGTCCGAACAGAGGGTGAACTCCCGCCCCAGGAGGTAATAGCGAAGGGTGAGAACGGCCCATCTGATGGCCAAACACTCCTTCTCTATGGTGCTGTACATCGTCTCTCTCTTAGAGAGCTTCCGACTGATGTACAGCACCGGCCGCTCTTCACCCTCCACCTCCTGGGACAGGACAGCGCCCAACCCCCTGTCCGACGCGTCTGTCTGTAGAATAAAGGGGAGAGAAAAGTCAGGAGCATTTAAGAGCGGACCGCCACACAGGGCAGCCTTTATCTGGGTGAAAGCCTGCTGACACTGCTCCGTCCACTGGACCCTATCTGGTGCTTCCTTTTTAGTTAAATCAGTCAGCGGGCTGGCAGTGTCCGAAAAATTAGGTACAAACCTCCTATAATAACCTGCCAGCCCCAGGAACTGTCTAACCTCCTTTTTGGTCTTGGGCCTCGGACAGGTCGCAACTGCTGCCGTCTTGTCAATTTGTGGACGCACCTGTCCATGACCCAAGTGGAAACCCAGATATTTTACTTCCACCCGCCCAATTGCACACTTCTTCGGATTGGCCGTGAGCCCAGCCCTTCTCAGCGTCTTCAGGACAGCTCGCAAATGCTGCATATGTCGCTGCCAGTCACCACTATAGATGATGATATCATCTAGGTATGCAGCGGCATATGCAGCATGCGGCCGGAGAATTCTGTCCATCAGACGCTGAAAGGTGGCCGGAGCCCCGAACAACCCGAACGGAAGGGTAACAAATTGGTGTAATCCGAACGGCGTCGTGAAAGCGGTTTTTTCTTTGGTCATGGGAGACAAGGGGATCTGCCAATAACCCTTAGTTAGGTCCAGTGTCGAATAAAAACGAGCAGTGCCGAGTCGATCAAGCAATTCGTCAACCCTAGGCATTGGATACGCGTCGAATTTCGACACAGCGTTCACCTTTCTGTAATCCACACAGAACCGTACTGAGCCGTCCGTTTTAGGCACTAAAACTATCGGGCTCGCCCAGTCACTGTTGGATTCTTCTATTACTCCCATTTCTAACATCGCTTCTAATTCACTCTGAACTACTTTTTTCTTGTGTTCTGGTAATCTATACGGCCGGCTGCGAACAACCACGCCCGGCTCAGTCTCAACGTGGTGCTGAATGAGATTCGTTCGGCCAGGCAGGGGTGAAAACACATCAGCAAAATCTGCTTGTATAGATTTTATATCAGTGAGCTGCGAGGGTGAGAGGTGGTCTCCTCCAGGGGCCAGAGCGAGGGATTGAGATTTTGATCTCACTTCTGGACCGAGATCCTCCTCCCCACTCACTACCGTCGCCAGCATCACTGACTCCGCCTCCGACCATTTTTTAAGCAGGTTGAGGTGATATATTTGATGTGCTCCACCCCTATCCGTACGAACTACCTCATAGTTGAGATCACCAACTCGCCGTGTAACCTCAAAGGGTCCTTGCCACTTTGCGAGTAACTTTGAACTAGAAGTAGGGAGTAATACAAGTACTTTATCTCCCGGTGCAAATTGACGTAGTCTAGCCCCCCTGTTGTACAACCGACTCTGCTTGTCTTGGGCCTGTAACAAATTCTCCATTGACAGCCGCCCCAAAGTGTGGAGTTTTGTTCTCAGGTCCATGACATATTGAATTTCATTTTTGCTATTAGAAGGTCCGTCCTCCCAAGTTTCTCTAAGGACATCTAACACCCCACGGGGCTGACGTCCATAGAGAAGCTCGAAGGGGGAAAACCCCGTGGAGGCTTGCGGGACCTCCCGTACAGCGAACAAGAGGGGTTCTAACCACTTATCCCAATTTTTGGCGTCCTCCTGTACGAACTTACGAATCATGGATTTCAACGTGCGATTAAACCGTTCGACCAGCCCGTCTGTCTGTGGGTGATAGACACTTGTTCGAATCGATTTAATGCCCAGTAATTCGTACAGCTCGCGAATAGTACGTGACATAAACGCCGTGCCCTGATCGGTGAGGATTTCTTTCGGAATCCCCACCCGGGAGATTAATTGAAACAGTGCACTCGCCACACTCTTAGCAGAAATAGTGCGGAGAGGCACTGCCTCAGGGTACCGCGTTGCATAATC
Organism: Squalius cephalus; assembly: GCF_949319135.1. Taxonomy (NCBI): domain Eukaryota; kingdom Metazoa; phylum Chordata; class Actinopteri; order Cypriniformes; family Leuciscidae; genus Squalius; species Squalius cephalus. Next base: position 39,367,929 of record NC_137123.1, on the reverse strand, counting down.
CACCAGAACTAATGCAAAGCGGTGTCCCCGTGCTGACCGTTCTAATGGCCCGATGAGGTCCATACCAATTCGTTCGAAGGGGACCTGCATTAATGGTAAGGGGCACAATGGTGCTTTTGGGGTGGCCGGTGGATTCACCAACTGACATTCACGACAAGACGCGCACCACCTGCGCACGTTCTCGTGAATGCCCGGCCAAAAGAACCGGGCCATGAGACGGTTTAGTGTAGCCGTTTGTCCTAAATGCCCGGCCATTGGATTACAATGAGCCGCCTGGAAAAGCATTTCCCGACGGCTTCTCGGTATCAATAACTGGGTTGTATCTTGCTTTGTCTGGGCGTCTTGGGTCACCCGATACAACTTATCTTTTAAAATTGAAAAATAAGGATAGGAGAGTGGTTGCTCAGGATGAAGAAGCTGACCGTCGATAGAGCGAACCTGATCAAAGGCATTTTTCAGCGTTTCATCCCGTGACTGTTCCAGGGGAAAATCATCACGCTCATGGAGGATGTTTCGCTCCAGAGCGCTCTGTTCCCCTGAGACAGGCTCCGGAGGTTCCGGCTCAGCCTCCCCCAACTGTGCAACCGCTATTCCACCCTTCTCTCTTTTCTCCCAAGCGGCATCCGAACATAAATATCCCAATAATTTATTAAACGAGGGCCAATTAGTACCCAGAATTATCGGATGCCGGAGGTGCGGATTAACTGCCACCTCTATTCTATGCTTTTCTCCCCTGAATTGAATATCCACAGGCAAAATAGGATAACTCACCACTTCCCCGTGCACACACCGAACCTTAACCACGCGGCTATTATCCAATGCCCTAGGTTGAATTAGGCTTTGATGTATGGAGGATTGGTTACATCCTGAATCCACCAGAGCCTGATATGTACCCCCCTTGATACTCACTGGTATTTGGTATAGGCCAGCTTGATCGAGGGCAGCCTGTGGCGCGTCGGGGACCCGGATCAATGTCCCCACCTCCATCACTGGACATCGATCAATAAAATGTCCTGGGTCCCCGCAGCGCCAACAGGCCGGCCCAGACTTTACCGCCGCCCTGGCGGCAGGAAGCGGGTCAAGCGATTGGCGTGGAGAGAGCGGTGCTGGAGGGGCCGGGGTGAAGAATCCCGTGGTCGAACTCCCTCCCCTGGGAGGAACTCTGGGGATCGCTGATGGCTCCGTCGGATAACCAGCTCTCCACCGGGGCGCTGGTTTCGGCGGGAGTCCTCCACGGGTCCTGGGAAGGGGAACAGGTTTGGAGAGAGAGAGGGGAGAGGGAGAGAGAGAGGCAGATGGTAGAGGGTCGCCGACCCCTGGGCACGCCACCATCTGGTCCTCCGCCAGCTGGATGGCCTGTTTCAGCGACGTCGGGCGGTGGCACTGGACCCACTGCGCAGTTTTCCTCGGCAGCCTGGCCACGAACTGCTCCAGTACCACACGATCGATCATAACCTCGACGTCGCTACTGTCGGCCATCAACCATTTGCGGCAGGAGTCCCGGAGCTGCTGTGCCATCACGAAGGGTCGGCCGGACTCTTCCAGTGTCAGGGTCCTGAACCGCTGGCGATGCTGCTCCGGCGTCCGACCGACCCGCTGCAGGATGGCACGCTTGAGGTCCTGGTAGACCAGGAGGTTTTGGACTGGCAGTTGGTGTGCGGCTACCTGCGCTTCTCCTGACAGCAGGGGGATCAGCCGCATTGGCCAGTCTCCGGTGGGCCATCCCCGGGCCTCTGCCGACTTCTCAAATAGACCCAAGAAGGCCTCCGGATCATCATGAGGCCCCATCTTGTTGAGCGGCAGAGGAGGTGTACTGTCCTTGGGGACGGCCCGAGCCTCCCGGTCTACCCAGCTCCGGAACAGCTCGCGGTCTTCATGCTGGGATCGGAGGAGCGCTTCGAAGCGTTTGTCCTGCTCCTCCTTGATCGCCAGCAGATGTTGGTGTTGCTCCTGATGAAGACCGGCGAGCGACTGGATGATGTCCGCAAATGGTGTACCTGACGGGGACTGCATGGCGGCGGCGATCTTCTTCCTTCCCGGGTTTCGGCACCACTGTGATACGGTTCAGTTCATTAATAGTAAGGAAGGAAGAAGACAGGGGTCGGCTGGAGCTGGGACGCACGTTTTATTTACTCTTTTCGTATTAACAGAAATATGCGCACAGAGCGCGTTCACCATGCACATGCACAGCAATATAAACAATAACTCAGAATTCTCTTTTCAGACGTCTCTTGCAGGATCAGCGTCGCACGAGGTCCCAGCTCGTCTCTCTCTCTCTCTCTCTGTCACTCTCCGGCTTATATCCGGTCTCTCCACGCCAATTACTGAAATCAGACACAGGTGTTCATCATCTGCACTTGACCTACTTACGCTCCGCTCTGCTCCGTCCTCTCTCTCCCGCTACAGACTCAGCAAAACCACGCCCCCCTCGCCACAGATAATTTTTTGGCTTCAGATCTCGAAGAAAGAAGACTTTCCCGATGCGTAAGCTAACCTTACGCAATACGAGAGACCTCTCGTAAGAGAACCGGCGCCGCAATGTTGTCCTGTCAGTCGGATTTACAGCACGTGAACTCATCAGTTTCTCCCGAAATAAATGCAAGAAAGTGGCCGGTGAACTGAGAAGAATAGAGTAAACTTTATAGTTACTTCCACTATGTTTGTCTGATACGAATAACACATGTCGGCAAATTATATTTGAATAGATTGTTATTGCTGCTTCCACAGACATTAGTGTGTATTTTACAAACTCCTAATGTATTGATTTAATCGTGTTTATGTGTATTTAAATATCTGAAACCTAAAATAAACATTATGAGGCTGAAAACACTGCTTAGTTGTGATATATGACAGCGCTGAACGCGTCCGACTCTGGCTCAGCGCCAGCCAACGCGCGAAAGCACAGTTTGAATCTGGCAGTTATGCGACGTCACTGAACATTCTAAATGTGGCGCCGTACTCTCAGGGGCGCAGAAATAAAATCCCATATATGAGACCGAACCGCTCAAAAGGTGAATCATGCGGCGCCCGAGTGCATTTGACCGGCATACAATCGGCATATGTCAGACTGACCGGCCGGTCGCCGGTCATGGCCGATCACGTGAAAATCGGCCAATTCCGGTCACCAGCCGATCAATCGGTGCATCTCTAGTTTTTTTCAATCTCATCTGAAATGATCAGTGTTGGGGTAACGCATTACAAGTAACATGCATAACACATTCAGATTACTTTTTTGATGTTACAAGTAAAGTAATGTGTTACAAGTAGCATGCATTACCTAATCAGATTACTTTTTGATCTAACAAGTAAAGAAACGCATTACAAGTAACATGCATTACGTAATCAGATTACTTTGTGATGTTATGAGTAAAGAAACGCATTACAATAACGCACATTTCATAATCAGATTACTTTTTGATGTTATGAGTAAGGAAACGCATTACAAGTAACACGCATTACGTAATCAGATTACTTTTTGATGTTATGAGTAAGGAAACGCATTGCAAGTAACATGCATTACGTAATCAGATTACTTTTTGATGTTATGAGTAAAGAAACACATTGCAAGTAACATGCATTATGTAATCAGATTACTTTTTGATGTTATGAGTAAAAAAACGCATTACAATAACATGCATTACGAAATCAGATTACTTTTTGATCTAACAAGTAAAGTAATGCATTACAAGTGTCATACATTATGTAATCACATGACTTTTTGATGTCAATGAAAATTACATTCTAATAATACAAGTACATTTATTGACAGTAAAAAAAAATCACTGCAGATTAAGTTTTTAAGTTTTAAATTTCAAAAACAATATTCACATTATAATTATGAATTGTAGCTGAAATATAGCAATTGATGCATGACGTCCACTACAGTGGACATGTGATTAATCAGAGTTTTCTCTCAATCTAAAATCAAAACTTGGAAAATTTTACTGTGATATGACTCATTAGATATTGCTTGATGCTGCAATATTTTTTTTTTACCTACAAGAGTCTCCTAGGATAGAAGGAATGGGTGTTTTTGAAAACATATTGAACTCTTTAATATTGCAGTAATATTAAAGGAGCTGTATGTAAGAAATGTATTTCAATGAATCATAAAATGGCCCTGATATGTCACTAGACAATAAGAAATCATGTTCATTTCAAATACTTATATCACTGACAAAAGTAGTACGGCCAGGATATTGTCATTTAAAAAGTGAAGTTGCAGCCCTCAACTGATGTTGATGTTGTCATCTTGTGTTTTGGCCTGAAGCGCCGCCCTCCATCTATCTACCAATCACGAAGTCAGTAGTGTTTCTGCATCCGGGTTGCCAGCTCTGCTCTAGTTACCACAGCTGCAGCTACAAACTGCAGCCTACGTTCCTGCTGGATCCTGCAGCCTATCTGGCAACCTCGAGTCAGGGGGAGGGGGAGGGGATACACCGCTCTATACAGTAATTTGAAAGTGATTGCAGTACCAGTTTTGGCCACAATCTTACATACAGCTCCTTTAAACATTTTAATACTACAGTAATATTAAACATCTTTAGTAGCCTATTTCTGTTTCAAATAACGTTGTGTTTGAGCTGCGTGCACTAAAGCTAAAGAGCTGAAGGAACACCCCTAAACCTATATGATAAATTAGATATTTATACAAAATAAACACAATATTACAACTTACACTTGCACAAAATCATGCACAGATTAACTTGAGCTATTAGTAATAGTAATCAACTATTACATAGTGAAACTCCTGTTGTGGATGCGCTCCTCCTAGGAAAACATGCTGAAACACAGCAACTAAACCCAAAAATTCACAACGTTTTTAATGCAATATTTTGCTCATTATAATGTATGTAAATATGGCAGTCCCAATCATAGTTATTAATGTTTTGCATTGAAGCTAATGATCATCACATATTGTGACTTTTAATTAAATCAAAGCTACAGCTAACACTGTCTGTAAAAGACACTTACAATCGGTTAAATGTACTGTTATGTTGATGAAATATTGAAAAAAAATCAACTTTAGAAAACATGGGTGGTGATGAAGTAAAAAGATCCAGCACATTTAGCTGGTACAACCTTTTGAACTGACTGTATGCATATCCCACACAGCCTCATTTTTGATTCACTTGGAATTAAATATGGCATCTACCTAGACTAAAGTTGCTTGACACATGCTGAAAGGTTCCACACAAATTGTTAAGATCTCACTGAAATGACTAGATATCTTTGTAGGAAGAAAAATACAGCTTCTTATTTGTAATATTGTGATCTGTAAAAAAAAATGCAGCTCTTATGTGGTAGCCAAAGTAGGAGTAACGTCACAACATTTATAGCTACCAACTGGAATATATTATGTATAAGTTTCTTTTTTCTGTAGAACATAAAAAGATATATAGATTTTTTTTTTTTTTTTTTTCATACAATTGAAGCTCATATATGTTTTGTCTTGAAGATCCACATAGGAAACAAAGTTTGGATCAGAGAAGAGGCATGGAAGAAGATTAATTTATCTACAAAAGATTCTCTCTATGTTAAAGAGATAGCTGTGGCACTGTGGGGGACAAACACTTTAAAGAGCAGAAGTGTGTCAGGAAAGGAGTGTCCCACAAATAAACATTCTGCAAAGCCTCCCCTGACACCCTCCAAGCTGCAAGTTTTGAGAGGTAATCTGTTATTTCATTCATTCATTCATTCATTTATTCATTCATATACTTTATGTAGCCGTAGCCAATTTAGTAAAAGGGTTTTACATTAGTTGATTAACTTTCTAAGTTTTACTAGTTGAAAAGTGACAAATTAATAATCTAAATTATTTATCTTTCAAGTCTGCTTCAGTGACTGGCTCAAACAAAAAGAACCCGAAAAAGGAGAGAGAGAAGCGGGAGAAGCAAGTGTATTACATATCCCAAAAAATACAAGATGTCAAAAAAAGAAAAGAAAAATGTAATGTAAAATGTATCTCTATAATTCTGTTATTGTTCTCCTTTAGTTACTATTATATTTTTTAGCATTTCAATCATTTCAATTAATAATTTTGTACATTACTGTTAGCATATCAATGGGTTGCAATATCAAATAAAAGGAATTTGTTTGAATGGTTGCCTGTGCTCCTGAAGATTATTTTAAGTATACTTGGAATTGTTTACATTATTTGTCACAACACCCAGTGGCAGGAAAAATAGAGAAGACATAGAGTCAGCCAGCCTGACCAGCTAAGACCAGCCGACCAGCTAAAACCAGCTAAGCCCAACAATGACCAGCTAAGACCAGCTAAGCCCAACAATGACCAGCTAAGACCAGCTAAGCCCAACAATGACCAGCTAAGACCAGCCTGACCAGCTAAGCCCAACAATGACCAGCTAAAACCAGCTAAGACCAGCCAGGCTGACCAGCTAAAACCAGCAAAGCCCAACAATGACCAGCTAAGACCAGCCTGACCAGCTAAAAAAGTGTTCAAAACCCCTCTAAAACCAGCCTGATAAACCAGCTATGACCAGGCTGGGAGACCAGCCAAAACCAGCCTGGTTTAAGCTGGATTTTTCAGCAGGGCTATACTCAATTAAAAGAAGAGTTGGCAATGTAGAAAATAAGAGAGGAAACAGGAGAGAAGAAACTATTGTAACCAGATTAAGAATAGGGCATAATAAATTAAATATCACTGTAAAAAATTTACTGTAGAATTTACAGCAACTTACTGGCAATTTTGGTTGCCAGTAAGCCTGTAAATTTGACAAGAGTACTGTAAAACATCAACTACAATTTAACAGTAAAAATACAGCACTAACAAATTGCTGTAAAATTTACAGCAACTTACTGGCAATTTTGGTTGCCAGTAAGCCTGTAAATTTTACAAGAGTACTGTAAATCATAAACTACAATTATACTGTAAAATTATACAGCACACCTGTAAAAGCAGCAAAACAAGAGCAGCTGTGAATTTACAGTTCTTTAATGTAATCTTTACAGTATGTTACTGTTATTAATAATGTACTGAATTAAAACCTGAGATAACTCACTTCATTTGAGGAAATTGATTAGTCAATTGCCATAAAATATTTACTAGAAACATCAATTTAACTAAATCCTTCTAGTGATCATCATCACACATGAATGAGTTGAAGAACTTAAAAACGTCATCAACATCAATGCTTTAGCAACTACACAGTCACTGCCTTTAAATAAAGCAACATGCAGCATAACATCAGTGTTTCTCTGCTCATCCTGGACTGAAGCTCAGGCTCTACTCTTCAACACAATGGTGACACACAAAACTCAACAGAAACCCTTTAAATCCTAACAGATCATTAAACACTAACATATCTCCAGTATAGCATTATGTGCAAAAACACATAAAATCACACAAAGCAAATCACAGAATTGTACTTTTTGTTTAGTAAATTTGACAGAGAGATTTTACTGTAAACAACTGACTTAAGCTTTAGATGAAATCACCTGAAGAGTGATAATCATAATCAGACTTAATGAGAAATAACTGAGGTTTAGATGTTGATGATGTATTGACAATATTTCATTTGAAGTTACCATGATCGTGATTAGTGCTTTCTTTAGTTGGGCTCTTGACTCTTTATTTCTTTAACGATCATTTTTCTTTTGCTGCTATAACCATGTCTTTATAAGACAAACTTGTTATGGCAATAAAAGCCAAGGAAAAATATACTGTGGTGTTGATGATTATGCATTGATGATGGGGTATCAATGTCTAGTGGATGATATGCTGATGTTGACCATAGTCTATTCTCTAATTATATAGACTTGGTTGTAATAGTCATATGATGCTACAACATGTCATGAGATCAGATAATTTGTGTTTTACATATTTACGAATCACAAAAGTTCTCAATTTACAGGAACACACATATATCAAGAATCAGCATATGAACCTCAACAATGGTGACAAACAAAATATTCAGATAAACAGATCTCAGACTCTGAACATCACAAATCAAGCTACTAAAAAGTCACATCAAAAACAACAACAAATATAGCTGCGAGCAGCGATTACGGGCCCAAGCCGGTGGCACCAATAATTTCAAATTATATTCTCACTGTCACATACCTAGTATAGGCCGCCTACCTGAAAGAGAATTTAGCTTGCCCGACCATAGTAGCCTGATTAGAACGTCAATGACAAAAAAATAACTTGGGAATCACTAAAACGAGAGATTATTCTAATTATATTACATTAATTTTAAGTTGCAATCAACAGTTGCTAATAAATGTATTACTGATCAATGGTAACAAGGTTGCGCTGCTGAGGATCGTGCAGCTTCTCCAGGAGAAATGTAAACAAATGAGCGCAGCACACAAAAAAGAAACCCAGTTAACAACATACTGACTATAAAAATTACAAATATGGAGTTTTTATATATTTTATAACATATGATAAGAGCAACCTCACTTGACGAGTAGGCTATGTTTCCTGAATACAATCACGATTGAAACTGCGACATTGATTTCATCAACAGGTTAATAAACAGTTACAATTAAGTCACTTACATTTTAGATGCAATATTGACTGTTTTTGTTCTGTTTCAGCAGCAAAAATAGTTAAGCCAAGATCACAGCAGAACCATCGCGCATCTCAGCAACTTGTTTTCTCATTACTGAATGATTCAGCATTTTGAACGAATCGGTTGACTCAAAGATTCAATGACCAATCAATAAACATCTGTCTCAATCATGAATGACTCAGTTTTTTCGAACGAATCGTTTGAACGAATGAATTAATGACTCGCTCATTAAGACGGTCGCCTGGCGACACCTAATGGTGGTTTAGTGTTATGTTTAAAAGTATCATTCTTTCCAACGTGTGTGCACCATTATCAATGTCCGTGCAGACGTCTTTACTTTCACTTTTATATTAGCGATTTAAAAGCACCCGCTCATGTCACACGTCGATTAACCGATGGGAAAATATCCTCACAGTCATATACCTAATAAATTTATATTTAAATACAATATAGGCCTACCTAGTAAAAAGTTTTATATACTATTTTGATATCCTTTTGGACACAAGAGGGCGGTATAGCCCTATGTTTGCTTTTTTGTTGAAACAAATAGCACTAAATAGCCTGTTTACTTTTTCATATTTCTTGAATTGCAAAAACAGAATAAAATGAGTTTAGTTCTAATATTTGTATAATTTTATATAGAAATAAATGGTGAGTAATTACATTTTTAGAAGATATAAGGCTTTTAGTGTTTCCTTTTTTGAAAATTGTACAAATACAGCAGCCGCACACTCAAACACTGTGCAAGATCAATTTATTAGCAAGCTTTCGGTCTTGTGACCTTCTTCAGGCATACAAACAAAGTGAATGTGGCCATACAAAAGGGCTCTTGCCAATCACCTCTCCTAATTGCATAATGCCAGACACCTGTGTTAACATGGCTAAGGCTACAGGGATAGGGAACATGGGAAATGTAGTTCAACATAGCCTATATCAAGTATAGCCTTAGGTACAGGGTCTACTGAAAACAAAAAAACACAAAAACACATAAATTACATCAAAACTTCAAATAGAAAAATACATTACAAGATAACCTTGCATCGACACAAATAAAAAGAAACCACTATTCTATGCAAATATCAGGCTATGACCATCATAAAGCATAGAATAGTCTATAGTGATGAGATTAAAGAAACACGCTCATATCAAACTCCTCATTGAGACCCAGTGGTTGTAGAGCTTCTAACATATAGATCCAATACAGCTCTCTCTGACATTTTCGCCTGTCAACATCACCCCCTCTCTGAGAAGTAACCTGTTCTATTCCCTGAAACCTGAGGGAGGATAGAGGATGCGAGTGGTTATTAAAATGGCGGGCAACAGGATAATTCATATCATTTCGTCTTATTGAACTTTTGTGTTCGCTAATTCTTTGCTTCAGAGGGCGAATAGTTTTACCAATATAGATCATATCACACGTGCATTTAAGCATATATACAACATTTTTAGTGTTGCATGTGATAACCCCTCTTACTGGAAAAGAGTTCCCTGTTCTAGGATGTGTGAAAGTGTTTGTTTTCCACGTATTGTGGGACTGGGCACAGTTACCACAAGGGTAATTTCCATGTTTGAGGGGAGCTAAAAGTGTCTGTCTGGGACTTGGTAATATATTGTCTCTAACCAATTTATTTCGTAGATTTGGCCCTCTTTTGTAAACAAAAAGGGGTGGATATTTGAAATGTTGGATGAGAGCTGGGTCTGAGGTCAAAATGTGCCAATATTTAAGGATGGTACTCTTAAACATGTGAGCCTGAGGGGTATAGGTGGTAATACAGGTTACTGAAAAATTGTTTTCTTCCTGGATACTCTTTGTCAATAAGATCTGTCTTGATTTCGACAGGGCAGCCTGATGGGCGTCCTCAACACACTGAGCAGAATAACCCCTTTCTAGAAACCTTTGTTTCATTTCCAAAGACTTTTCTATGTAATCTTCATCAGAATGGCATATGCGCCTCAGTCTATAAAACTGACTCTTAGGTAAGCCATTTTTCAAGGCTTTAGGATGGGCACTACTTGCCAAAAGGAAGGTGTTACGGTCAGTGGGTTTCCTGTAAAGTGTGGTAATGAGGCCTCCATCCTTTAACTCAATCCACATGTCAAGGAAAGATACACGTTGTAGATCATATTCGATTGAGAATTTTAAATCAGCATAAACACCATTCAAAAAAGACACGAACTCTAAGAGTTCTTCCCTTTTCCCTTGAAAAAGACAGAATATATCATCAAGATATCTGTACCACTTAAGGATTTTTTGACAAAAGGGGTTCCTATCAAGATTGAAGACAAAGTTACACTCAAACATACCCATATATAAATTGGCAAAGTCTGGAGCGAAGGTGGAGCCCATGGATGTGCCTTTTAGCTGTAAATAAAACTCCCCTACAAAGGAAAAGTAATTTAGCTTAAGGACTAGAGAGGCAAATTCACAAATGAATTCACTAGGGGGGAAATCAGTGCGATCTTGGAGGTAAAAACCTAAGGCATCTAATCCTCGTTCATGGGGTATATTTGTATAGAGGCTTTCTACATCTAATGTGACCAGAAAAATATCACCAGGTAGATCGTTAATTTCTGAGATTTTATTAATGACATCAGTTGAGTCCTTGATGTGAAGTGTTTCCTTTTTTGACATTACTTTAATCCCTCGCCATAGCAAAACCGTTTGAGATATTTATTACCTGTTCACAATTTAGCATCTTTAATGTATTTTCATCATGTTGAAAAAGTTTGGTGGGAATAAAATAAACCACTTAAGAGGAGTGGGTAAACATATTCAAACCAAAATATCTGACTTCCTGTTGGTCAGAGCTTATAACTGTAATTTAGAAAGTTGTCCGGCTCGATGAGAACAATATACGTACTGATGTTTGTAATTGTGGGTAAAACTAACCCCCCCACTTTTGTCAAAAGCATTTTGAAAGTGACACACTTCCTGCTGCCAGTTGGTGGCGCTATAACTTTGACTCACAATAGTTACATCCATGTGATCGGCCTCTTACAACGAACACACTGCGGAAGTTTCATCAAGATCAGTTAATGTATGCTGAAGTTATAATACTCTTCCTGTGTCCCTTATTCGCCATAAATTCGTTTCCTCGCCACGGCCAAACCGTTCGAGATATCAAAAATCCGTCCGCAATTTAGCATCCTCAATGTCTTGACTTCATGCACACCGAGTTTGATGGGGATTGAATTAATTCTCTAGGAGGAGTGTTTCAAATTCCACAGCAAGCGTTCTCCAAACAACCCATAATAGCCGACTTCCTGTTGGGCTGACGTAAAACTTGACTGAGGGAAAGTTGTTTGGCCCGATGAGATCTATATGTGTACCGAATTTCATATTAATTCATGCAAGCGTGTTTGATATATGGACCAAGTTTTCAGACCCCGTTCAAGGGGGCGCTGTTGAGCAACCCTGCCACGCCCGTTTCTGAAACTTTTCACATGTCTACTGGCTAATAAGTGTGATGTATCTGTTGAGTTTCATCCAATTTCAAGTATGCTAAGAGTCTCAAAAGCATCCGAAAAGAATATTAAAGTTTGATGCGTTGCCACGGCAACAGTATCTAAGATATCAATAATCCTTTCACAGGTCTACATCTGCCATGTGTTTAAATTATACACATAAAGTTTGAAGCAAATCGGGTAAAAACAAGACGGTGATTTCAAAGCATTTTGAAAGTGACACACTTCCTGCTGCCAGTTGGTGGCGCTATAACTCTGACTCACAATAGTCACATCAATGTGATCGGCCTCTTACAACGAACACACTGCTGAAGTTTCATCAAGATCAGTTAATGTATGCAGAAGTTATAACACACTTCCTGTTTCCATTATTCGCCATAAATTCATTTCCTCGCCACGGCCAAACCGTTTGAGATATCAAAAATCCCCTGGCAATTTTTCATCCTCAATGTCTTGACTTCATGCTGACCGAGTTTGGAGGCGATTGGATGAATTCCCTAGGAGGAGTATTTCACATTCCATTGCATGCGTTTTCCAAACAACGTATAATAACCGACTTCCTGTTGGGCTTTTGTAAAACTTAGAGCACGAAAGTTGTTCGGCCCGATGAGATCTATATGTGTACCGAGTTTCATATTAATTCATGCAAGCGTGTTTGATATATGGACCAAGTTTTAGAACCCCGTTCAAGGGGGCGCTGTTGAGCCCCCCAGCCACGCCCGGGTACCAGCTTCAGCCCGGACCTCATGGCCGTGGGTTCTGACCTGTGTGCAAAGTTTCAAGAGTTTTCGAGCACGTTAAGGGCCCCAAAAGCCCCTGAAACCTTGAAAAACAAGATTTAAACTCAAAAGACACCCCCCCCCCCACCCCCCACACACACAGAGACGCAGGGTCAGAGAGAGAGAGAGGGAGAAAATCCACATTCAAATCAAAATATCTGACTTCCTATTGGTAGGAGGTAATGAATGTAAATTAGAAAGTTGTCCGGCTCGATGAGAACAATATACATACCAAGTTTTAAGACTCTATGTAAAACTAAGCCCCCATTTTTGACTAAAGGTGGCGCTACTGAGCCCCTCACCACGCCCGTTTCTGAAACTTTGCACATGTCTACTGGCTAATAAATGTGATGTGTCTGTCGAGTTTCATCCAATTTCAAGCATCTTAAAAGTCTCAAAAGCATCCAAAAAGAAAATTAAAGTTTGATGCGTTGCCATGGCAACAGTATCTAAGATATCAATAATCCTTTCACAGGTCTACATCTGCCGTGTGTCTACATTATACATATAAAGTTTGAAGCAAATCGGGTAAAAATAAGAGGGTGATTTCAAAGCATTTTGAAAGTGACACACTTCCTGCTGCCAGTTGGTGGCGCTATAACTTTGACTCACAATTGTCACATCTATGTGATCGGCCTTTTACCACGAACACACTGCTGACGTTTTATCAAGATCAGTCAATGTATGCAGAAGTTATAACATCCTTCCTGTTTCTCTTTTCTCGCCATAAATTCATTTCCTCGCCACGGCCAAACCGTTTGAGATATCAAAAATCCGTCCGCAATTTAGCATCCTCAATGTCTTGTCTTCATGCACACCGAGTTTGGTTGCGATTGGACGAATTTTCTAGGAGGAGTATTTCAAATTCCAGAGGATGCGTTTTTCAAACAACCCATAATAGTTGACTTCCTGTTGGGCTTTTGTAAAACTTAGAGCACGAAAGTTGTTCGGCCCGATGAGATATATATGTGTACCGAGTTTCATATTATTACATGCAAGCGTGTTTGATTTATGGACCAAGTTTTCGGACACCATTCCAGGGAGCGCTGTCGAGCCCCCCTGCCACGCCCGGGTACCAGCTTCAGTCCGGCCCTGATGGCCGCGGGTTCTGACCCGTGTGCAAAATTTCAAGAGTTTTTGAGCATGTTAAGGGCCCCAAAAGTGGCAAAAAGGCAAAATAAAAATAATAGAAAAAAAAATAAAAAATCCTTCCGGAAACAATAGGGACCTTCGCCCTTTCAGGGCTTGGGCCCTAATAAATAATCCTACCGGAAACAATAGGGCCTTCGCCCTTTCAGGGCTTGGGCCCTAATAATAATAAATAATCCTTACGAAAACAATAGGGCTCTTCGCCCTTTCAGGGCTTGGGCCCTAAATATATATATATATATATATATATATAGCTGCGAGCAGCGATTACGGGCCCAAGCCGTTGGTAACGCAACCCCGGTGCCTTTAGTTACCTAAAGGCACCGGGGTGGCGGTACCGCCGGCTTTGGCCCTTCATCGCTGCTCGCAGCTATATATATATATATACACATATATATATATATTAGTGGTGGGCCGTTATCGGCGTTAACGCGAGACTCTTATCGCGCGATAAAAAAAATATTGCCGTTAATCTATTCTCCAAGTTGGGTTGGGAGCTGGCTCAAGCTACACAAGCTATGATGACGCAATCTACCCGCGGCCGCGAGGAACACCCGGCTGCAACGCATCATATTCGTCGTCATCTTAAACACGGCTGAAAGTGAAAGCTGGTGTAAAAGATCCGTGCAACATCCATTATTTGGACTTGGTTCGGATTTAAGCCGTCCGACGTAGACTGTGTGGTGTAACAGTTCGGTAAGTTAACACACGACTAATCCGTTCTACCACCTCAAATTCAAAACGAAACATATCACTGAATACCAGCGCGCGCGTATTATTCCCAATATATCTGAGTGGTGTAGAACATAATCTCTGTCTGCGCCCGATTTTAAGAATCGTTGTTGTGTTTCTTTTTAACTGAAAAGACATCAGTTAGACAATATTCTAATTTTAAATTTGGGGTTTCATAAGCTCCAAGCCATAATAAACATTAGACCTACTTAAGTCTCTGCAGCTAGTGTACTTAAATTTTATTTATCTGCAAAATGATGTTGTATATTTACAGTTTTGCACAATATATGTTCTCAAAACTACATACACCCTTTAAAAAAAAAAAAAAAAAAAAAAAAAAAAAAAACATTTAGCAGTTGTTTAGCAGGGTCTGTGTAACCTGTTCTGAAATGGTTTTATTATAATGTCGTTATCGCAAGAGGCTGCAATGTATATCACAATATGGATTTTAGGCCATATCGCCCATCCCTAATTGATAGCCTATAGTAGTTGATAATAACATAGGCCTACCTAATGTTGCCTACGGACTGTAACAGTACAGTAGTAACCTTTTACAGTCTATGAGTAGAACAGCTTTCTCAAGCAGTTTGTGATGCATTTTGGAAACAGGAGATGAGCCCCTGGTCTAATGCGCCACCTGACTTGAGAAACCCGTTCTCAAAGACTTACTTTTATAGTCATTATTTGGGTAGCACACATATTCTGAATGCCTTCGGCAGAATTCAAATGAGCCATTTTAATCTAGATTAATCTAGATTAATTTCAAAATTAATCTAGATTAATCTAGATTAAAAAAATTAATCTATGCCCACCTCTAATATATATATATATATATATATATATATATATATATATATATATATATAAAAGACAGAAAATATTACTTGACTTACCTTATTCTGATTTTATGATACACTCAAAATATTCCACAACGAATCCTTTAAATTTAATGTAAAAATAAAAATGAAAGTATGCAGTGTTGGGCTCATGTAACCCTCTCATTAGAATCAAAATGTTTCAACATTTGCCATGTATTTGGATGCTAAACTATTCTTTATTATAGGCTTTGTTCTTCACTCGTGTTCCAATATCGACGGAAAAAATCATCCTCTTCACACGCGCAAAAATGCTGGAAACATCACGGTGGAGCGGTGCTTACTGTGAATGTACGAATTGTACTACTGACTATTTAGAGCAATGTAATTTTTATATGTTAGGTTAACTATTTTATTATTATATTTTATTAAGGCTATAATGAACAGGCTGCGATGTCAAGATTGCAATGCTGGAATGTGTGTGTGTGTGTGTGTGTGTGTGTGTGTGTGTGTGTGTGTGTGTGTGTGTGTGTGTGTGTGTGTGTGTGTGTGTGTGTGTGTGTGTGTGTGTGTGTGTGTGTGTGTATGTGTGTTCATGTTTTTCTATCCCGGTGGGGACTTCAACCTGAATGCACACAGACTCATGGGGACTCGTGTCACAGTGGGGACCTAAATAGAGGTCTCCATGGGTAAACAAGCTTATAAATCATACAGAATGAGTTTTTTTGGAAATGTAAAAATGCAGAAAGTTTTCTGGGATAGGTAGGTTTAGGGGTAGGGTTAGTGTGTGAGGAGATAGAATATACAGTTTGTACAGTATAAAAACCATTAAGTCTATGGAGTGTCCCCACAAAGATAGTAAACCGTGTGTGTGTGTGTGTGTGTGTGGCGTGGGCGCGATTGAACAGTGGACACATAAAAACATACTCCGTCATTATACAGGACGACATTCAAACTGCAAAGTGTTAACTTATATTTGTGTACAGTCGCAATAAAACACAACATTGTGCTTTTGTAAAATAATTTCAAGCAATCCACCCCCCGAAAGGCGCTAATTTTAAAATGAAACTAAAATGCTCATGGCTGCACGGGCATTCATAACGGTGCGCATCCACGGCGAGGAACGAGCAGAACAGAGTGAACGTTTTTCAGTTAATTCCTACTTCCATAGGAATTCATTTGAAACGCTCGCTCAACCACTATCAATGTCAGTGCGGACGAGCATATTTTACTTTCGTTTTTAAGTTGGCAATTCAAAAGCCCCCAGCGGTGTTACACGTCGATTAACCTGTGGTAAAATATTCTCACCTTCACATACCTAGTATATTTTTATATAGATACAATAGGCCTACCTGATTTTGAACACAAGAGGGCAGTATAGCCCTATGTATGACTTGACTTTTTTGGGACTAAATATTACAATTACTATTTTTAAACTTATAAATAATTATTAAATTGAAAAAAAAAAAGAATAAAATGGGTTTAGTTGTGATATTTGTATACTTTTATATAGAAATAAATGGTGTTTAATTACATTTTTAGAATATATGAGGCTTTTAGTGTTTCCTTTTTGTACATTACTTTAGTCCCTCACTATAGCAAAACCGTTTGAGATTTTATTTTTAAAAATAATCAGTTAACAACATAGGCCTGCTGACTATAAAAATTACAAATATGGAGGTTTTATATATTTTATAACATATGATACAGTTAAGCAACCTCACTTGACGAGTGTCATTTCCTGAATACAATCACAGTTGAAACTGTGACATTGATTTCATACAACAGGTTAATAAACAGTTTCAATTAAGTCACTTACATTTTAGATGCAATATTGACTGTTTTTGTTCTGTTTCAGCAGCGAAAATAGTTAAACAAAGATCACAGCAGAACCATCACGCACCACGTGTTTTCTCATAACTGAACGATTCAGCATTTTTAACGAATCGGTTGACTCAAAGATTGAATGATCAATCCATAAACATCTGTCTTAATCATGATCGACTCATTCGAACGAATCGTTTGAACGAATGAATCAATGACTCGCTTATTAAGATGGATGCCTGGCGACACCTAATGGCGGTTTAGTGTTGTTTAAAAGCATCATTCTTTCCCACGTGTGTGTGATTTGTGTGTGCAACATTATCAATGTCAGTGTGGACGTCTGTATTTTTCTTTCACTTTTATATTAGCGATTTAAAAGCCCCCGCTCATGTCACATGTCGATTAACCGGTGGGAAAATATCCTCAGACACATACCTAATAAATGTATATTTAAATACAATATTGGCCTACCTGGTAAAAAGTTTTATATACTATTTTGATGTCCTTTTGGACACAAGAGGGCAGTATAGCCCTATGTTTGCTTTTTTGTTGAACCAAATAGCACTAAATAGCCTGTTTTTAACTTTTTCATTCTTCTTGAATTGCAAAAACAGAATAAAATGGGTTTAGTTGTGATATTTGTATACTTTTATATAGAAATAAATGGTATATAATTACATTTTTAGAAGATTTTTAGTGTTTCCTTTTTGGACATTACTTTAATCCCTCGCCATAGCAAAACTGTTTGAGATATTTATTATCCATTCACAATTTAGCATATTTAATGTATTTTCATCATGTTGAAAAAGTTTGGTGGGAATAAAATAAATAGTTTAAGAGGAGTGGCTAAAAATTCAGAGGCTGATTTTGCAAAAAAATCCACATTCAGACCAAAATATCTGACTTCCTGATGGCCGGAGCTAATGAATGTAAATTAGAAAGTTGTCCGGCTAGATGAGAACAATATACAAACAATTTTTTTTTTACTGTAGTTAAAACTAACCCCCCCACTTTTGTCAAAAGCATGTTGAAAGTGACACACTTCCTGCTGCCAGTTGGTGGCGCTATAACTTTGACTCACAATAGTTACATCCATCTGATCGGCCTCTTACCACGAACACACTGCTGAAGTTTCATCAAGATCAGTTAATGTATGCAGAAGTTATTCCACTTCGTGTTTCTCTTTTCTCGCCATAAATTTGATTCCTCGCCACGGCCAAACCGTTCGAGATATCAAAAATCCGTCCGCAATTTAGCATCCTCAAAGTCTTGACTACATGCACACCGAGTTTGGAGGGGACAAGGTGAATTTTCTAGGAGGAGTATTTCACATTCCACAGCAAGCGTTTTCCAAACAACCCATAATAGCCGACTTCCTGTTGAGCTGGCGTAAAACTTGACCAGGGGAAAGTTGTTCGGCACAATGAGATCTATATGTGTACCGAGTTTCATATTAATTCATGCAAGCGTGTTTGATATATGGACCAAGTTTTAGATCCCCGTTCAAGGGGGTGCTGTTGAGCCCCCCAGCCACGCCCGGGTACCAGCTTCAGCCCGGCCCTGATGGCCGTGGGTTCTGGCCTGTGTGCAAAGTTTCAAGAGTTTTCGAGCACGTTAAGGGTCCCAAAAGCCCCTGAAACCTTGAAAACAAACATTAAACTCAACAGACAAATCCCTCCCACCCCTCACACACACAGAGACAGACAGAGAGAGAGAAAATTCTCCAAATAATCACATTCAAACTAAAATATCTGACTTCCTTTTGGTTGGAGCTAATGAATGTAAATTAGAAAGTTGTCCGGCTTGATGAGAACAATATACGAACCAAGTTTTGTGACTCTATGTAAAACTAAGCCCCCATTTTTGACTAAAGGTGGCGCTACTGAGCCCCCTCACCACGCCCGTTTCTGAAACTTTGCACATGTCGACTGGCTAATAAGTGTGATGTGTCTGTCGAGTTTCATGCAATTTCAAGTATGTTAAGAGTCTCAAAAGCATAAAAAAAGAATTTTAAAGTTTGATGCGTTGCCGCGGCAACAGTATCTAAGATATCAATAATCCTTTCACAGGTCTACATCTGTCGTGTGTCTACATTGTACACATAAAGTTTTAAGCAAATCAGGTAAAAATAAGAGGGTGATTTCAAAGCATTTTGAAAGTGACACATTCCTGCTGCCAGTTGGTGGCGCTATAACTTTGACTCACAATAGTCACATCCATGTGATCGGCCTCTTACAACGAACACACTGCGGAAGTTTCATCAAGATCAGTTAATGTATGCAGAAGTTATAACACACTTCCTGTTTATCTTTTCTCGCTATAAATTAGTTTCATCGCCACGGCCAAACTGTTCGAGATATCAAAAATCCGTCCGCAATTTAGCATCCTCAATGTCTTGACTTCATGCTGACCGAGTTTGGAGGCGATTGGATGAATTCTCTAGGAGGAGTACATTAAATTCCACAGCATGCGTTTCAAAACAACCCATAATAGCCGACTTCCTGTTGGGCTGGCGTAAAAAGTAAAAGTACGAAAGTTGTTCGGCCCGATGAGATCTATATGTGTACCGAGTTTCATATTATTACATGCAAGCGTGTCTGATTTATGAACCAAGTTTTCGGACCCCGTTCAAGGGGGCGCTGTCGAGCCCCCCTGCCACGCCCGGGTACCAGCTTCAGCCCGGCCCTGATGGCCGCGGGTTCTGACCCGTGTGCAAAGTTTCAAGAGTTTTCGAGCACGTTGAGGGTCTCAAAAGTGCCCGAAAGGTTGACAGAAAAATAATAATATAATATAGCTGCGAGCAGCGATTACGGGCCCAAGCCGGTGGCACCGCAACCCCGGTGCCTTTAGTTACCTAAAGGCACCGGGGTGGCGGTGCCGCCGGCTTTGGCCCTTCATCGCTGCTCGCAGCTATATTTATATATATATATATATATATATATATATATATATACATACACACACACACACACATATATATATATATATATACAGTATAATTCTTAAATTGAAAAAAAAAGAATAAAATGGGTTTAGTTGTGATATTTGTATACTTTTACATAGAAATAAATGGTGTATAATTACATTTTTAGAAGATGAGGCTTATAGCGTTTCCTTTTTGTACATTACTTTAATCCCTCACTATATCAAAACTGTTTGAAATATTTAATATCCGTTCACAATTTAGCATCTTTAATGTATTTTCATCGTGTTGAAAAAGTTTGGTGTGAAAAAAATAAACCAGTTAGGAGGAGTAGCTAAAAACTCAGTCTGAAATATCCCAAAAATCCACATTCAGACCTAAATATCTGACTTCCTGTTAGTTGGAGCAAATTACTTTAAATTAGAAAGTTGTCCGGCTCGATGAGACCAATGTACGTACTGATTTTTTTTACTGTATATACAACTAACCCCCCCACTTTTGTCAAAGGCATTTTGAAAGTGACACACTTCCTGCTGCCAGTTGGTGGTGCTATAACTTTGACTCACAATAGTTACATCCATCTGATCGGCCTCTTACCCCGAACACACTGGTGAAGTTTCATCAAGATCAGTTAATGTATGCAGAAGTTATACCGCTTCGTGTTTCTCTTTCCTCGCCATAAATTCGTTTCCTCGCCACGGCCAAACCGTTCGAGATATCAAAAATCCTTCCGCAATTTAGCATCCTCAATGACTTGACTTCATGCACACCGAGTTTGGTGGGGATTGGATGAATTCTCTAGGAGGAGTACTTCGCATTCCACAGCAAGCGTTTTCCAAACAACCCATAATAGCCGACTTCCTGTTGGGCTGGCGTAAAACTTGACTGGGGAAAAGTTGTTCGGCCCGATGAGATCTATATGTGTCCCGAGTTTCATATTAATTCATGCAAGCGTGTTTGATCTATGGACCAAGTTTTCAGACCCAGTTCAAGGGGGCGCTGTTGAGCCCCCCTGCCACGCCCGGGTACCAGCTTCAGCCCGGCCCTGATGCCAGGGGGTTCTGACTTGTGTGCAAAGTTTCAAGAGTTTTTGAGCACGTTAAGGACCCCAAAAGCCCCTGAAACCTTGATTAACAATATAAAAGCAATAGTCAAATCCCCCCCTCCCCTCACACACACAGAGACACAGAGAGAGGGAGAGAAAATTCTCCAGAAAATCCACATTCAAACCAAAATATCTCTTCCTCTTGGTCCGAGCTAGTTACTGTAAATTAGAAAGTTGTCCGTCTTGATGAGAACAATACACATACCAAGTTTTGTTGCTGTTGATAAAACTAACCCCCCCACTTTTGACTAAAGGTGGCGCTACTGAGCCATTTCACCACGCCCGTTTCTGAAAATTTGCACATGTCTACTGGATAATAAATGTGATGTGTCTGTCGAGTTTCATGCATTTTCAAGCATGTGAAGAGTCTCAAAAGCATCCGAAAAGAATATTAAAGTTTGATGCGTTGCCACGGCAACAGTATCTAAGATATCAATAATCCTTTCACAGGTCTACATCTGCCGTGTGTTTACATTATACACACAAAGTTTGAAGCAAATCGGGTAAAAATAAGAGGGTGATTTCAAAGCATTTTGAAAGTGACACACTTCCTGTTGCCAGTTGGTGGCGCTATAACTTTGACTCACAAATGTCACATCCATGTGATCGGCCTCTTACAACTAACACACTGCTGAAGTTTCATCAAGATCAGTTAATGTATGCAGAAGTTATAACACACTTCCTGTTTGAATTATTCGCCATAAATTCGTTTCCTTGCCACGGCCAAACCGTTCGAGATATCAAAAATCTGTCCGCAATTTAGCATCCTCAATGTCTTGACTTCATGCCGACCGAGTTTGGAGGCGAATGGATGAATTTCCTAGGAGGAGTACATCAAATTCCACAGCATGCGTTTCCAAACAACCTATAATAGCCGACTTCCTGTTGGTCTGGCGTAAAACTAAGAGCACGAAAGTTGTTCGGCCCGATGAGGTCTATATGTGTACCGAGTTTCATATTATTACATGCAAGCGTGTCTGATTTATGGACAAGTGTTCGGATCCCGTTCCAGGGGGCGCTGTCGAGGCCCCCTGCCACGCCCGGGTACCAGCTTCAGCCCGGCCCTGATGGCCGCGGGTTCTGACCTGTGTGCAAAATTTCAAGAGTTTTCGAGCATGTTAAGGGCCCCAAAAGTGCCCGAAAGGTTGACAAAATAATAATAATAATAATAAATATAGCTGCGAGCAGCGATTACGGGCCCAAGCCGGTGGCACCGCAACCCCGGTGCCTTTAGTTACCTAAAGGCACCGGGGTGGCGGTACCGCCGGCTTTGGCCCTCCATCGCTGCTCGCAGCTATATTTATATATATATATATTTATATATATATATATATATATATATATATGTATATAAATATCTATCTATCTATCTATCTATATATATATATATATATATATATATATATATATATATATATATATACACACACACACACACACATACATATACATATACATACATACATATATATATATATATATATATATATATATATATATATATATATACACGTATATATATATATATATATGACAGAAAATATTACTTGTCTTACCTTATTCTGATTTTATGATACACTCAAAATATTCCA
This sequence comes from Squalius cephalus, assembly GCF_949319135.1. Taxonomy (NCBI): domain Eukaryota; kingdom Metazoa; phylum Chordata; class Actinopteri; order Cypriniformes; family Leuciscidae; genus Squalius; species Squalius cephalus. Next base: position 39,345,008 of record NC_137123.1, on the reverse strand, counting down.
CAACAAATCCTTTAAATTTAATGTAAAAATAAAAACGAAAGTAAGCAGTGTTGGTCTCACGTAACCCTCTCATTAGAATCAAAATGTTTCAATATTTGCGATGTATTTGGATGCTAAACTATTCTTTATTATAGGCTTTGTACTTCACTCGTGTTCCAATATCGATGGAAAAAATCATCCTCTTCACACGCACAAAAATGTGCTTGGAAACATCACAGTGGAGCTCTGCTTTCTGTGAATGGTACAAATTGTACTACTGACTATTTAAACAGAGCAGTGTAATTCGTTTATGTTAGGTTGACTATTTTTATTATTATATTGTATTAGGGCTATAATGAACAGGCTGCGATGTCAAGATTGCAATTCTGGAATGTGTGTGTGTGTGTGACGCGGTTGCGGTTGAACAGTGGACACAAAAACATAAATAAAATGTTTTAGTTAATTCCTACATCCATAGGAATACATTGAAAATGCTCGCTCTACTCCGCACCATTATCAATGTCTGTGCGGACGTCTGTATTTTACTAGTATATAGTATACTATAGTTAGCGATTTAAAAGCACCCGCTCGTGTCACACGTCGATTAACCGATGGGAAAATATCCTCACAGTCATATACCTAATAAATTTATATTTAAATACAATAGGCCTACCTAGTAAAACGTTTTATATAGTATTTTGATATCCTTTTGGACACAAGAGGGCAGTATAGCCCTATGTTTGCTTTTTTGTTGAACCAAATAGCACTAAATAGCCTGTTTTTAACTTTTTCATACTTCTTGAATTGCAAAAACAGAATAAAATAGGTTTAGTTCTAATATTTTTATATAAAAATACATGGTGTATAATTACATTTTTAGAAGTTATGAGATGTTTCCTGCTTCCTTTTTGACATTAATTTAATCCCTCGCCATAGCAAAACCGTTTGAGATATTCAATATCCGTTTACAATTTAGCATCAGTAATATATTTTTATCATGTTGAAAAAGTTTGGTGGGAATAAAATAAACCTTTTAGGAGGAGTAACTAAAAACTCAGAGGCTGATTTAACAAAAAATCCATATTCAGACCAAAATATCTGACACCCTGTTGGTCGTAGCTAATAACTGTCAATTAGAAAGTTGTCCGGCTCGATGAGACCAATATACGTACTGATTTTTGTAATTGTGGGTAAAACTAACCCCCCCACTTTTGTCAAAAACATTTTGAAAGTGACACACTTCCTGCTGCCAGTTGGTGGCGCTATAACTTTGACTCACAATAGTCACATCCATCTGATCGCCCTCTTACCACGAACACACTGCTGAAGTTTCATCAAGATCAGTTAATGTGTGCAGAAGTTATAACACTTCGTGTTTCTCTTTTCTCGCCATAAATTCGTGTCCTCGCCACGGCCAAACCGTTTGAGATATCAAAAATCCGTCCGCAATTTAGCATCCTCAATGTCTTGACTTCATGCTCACCGAGTTTGGTGGCGATTTAATTAATTCTCTAGGAGAAGTGTTTCAAATTCCACAGCAAGCGTTCTCCAAACAACCCATAATTGCCGACTTCCTGTTGGGCTGGCGTAAAATTTAGAGCACGAAAGTTGTTCGGCCCGATGAGATCTATATGTGTACCGAGTTTCATATCATTACATGCAAGTGTGTTTGATTTATGGACAAGTGTTCGGATCCCGTTCCAGGGGGCGCTGTTGAGCCCCCCTGCCACGCCCGGGTACCAGCTTCAGCCCGGCCCTGATGGCCGCGGGTTCTGACCTGTGTGCAAAGTTTCAAGAGTTTTCGAGCACGTTAAAGGCCCCAAAAGACCCTGAAACCTTGAAAAACAGGAATTTTAAACAAATCTCACTCAAAAGACAAATCCCCCCACCCCTCACACACACAGAGACGCAGAGGCAGAGAGAGAGAGGGAGAGAATTCTCCAAAAAATCACATTCAAACCAAAATATCTCACTTCCTGTTGGTCACAGCTTATGACTATAAATTAGAAAGTTGTCCGGCTTGATGAGAACAATATACATAACGATTTTTGTGACTCTACTTAAAACTAAGCTCCCATTTTTGACTAAAGGTGGCGCTACTGAGCCCCTCACCACGCCCGTTTCTGAAACTTTGCACATGTCTACTGGATAATAAATGTGATGTGTCTGTCGAGTTTCATCCAATTTCAAGTATGTTAAGAGTCTCAAAAGCATCTGAAAAGAATATTAAAGTTTGATGCGTTGCCACGGCAACAGTATTTAAGATATCAATAAACCTTTCACAGGTCTACATCTGCCGTGTGTCTACATTATACACATAAAGTTTGAAGCAAATCGGGTAAAAATAAGAGGGTGATTTCAAAGCATTTTGAAAGTGACACACTTCCTGCTGCCAGTTGGTGGCGCTATAACTTTGACTCACAATAGTCACATCCATGTGATCGGCCTCTTACAACAAACACACTGCTGAAGTTTAATCAAGATCAGTTAATGTATGCAGAAGTTATAACACACTTCCTGTTTCCATTATTCGCCATAAATTCGTGTCCTCGCCACGGCCAAACCGTTCGAGATATCAAAAATCCGTCCGCAATTTAGCATCCTCAATGTCTTGACTTCATGCTGACTGAGTTTGGAGGCGAATGGATGAGTTCCCTAGGAGGAGTACATTAAATTCCACAGCATGCATTTCAAAACAACCCATAATAGCCGACTTCCTGTTGGGCTGGCATAAAAAGTAAAAGTACGAAAGTTGTTCGGCCCGATGAGATCTATATGTGTACCGAGTTTCATATTATTACATGCAAGCGTGTCTGATTTATGGACCAAGTTTTCGGACCCTGTTCAAGGGGGCGCTGTCGAGCCCCCCTGCCACGCCCGGGTACCAGCTTCAGCCCGGCCCTGATGGCCGCGGGTTCTGACGTGTGTGCAAAATTTCAAGAGTTTTCGAGCATGTTAAGGGCCCCAAAAGTGCCCGAAAGGTTGACAAAATAATAATAAATATAGCTGCGAGCAGCGATTACGGGCCCAAGCCGGTGGCACCGCAATCCTGGTGCCAGGGTGGCGGTGCCGGCGGCTTTGGCCCTCCATCGCTGCTCGCAGCTATATTTATATTTTTATATATATATATATATATATATATATATATATATATATATATATATATATATACACACACACACACACATACATATATATATACACACACACACACACATACATACATACATATATATATATATATATATATATATATATAAATAAATTTAAGGGACAAGACACAGATAATTTTACTTGCCTGACCTAATTAGAACAAAGAAAAAAATAAAATAATAAGTAGGGGATCACTAAATCGAGAGAATTATTCTGATTTTATGATACACTCAAAATATTCCACAACAAATCCTTTAAATGTAATGATATTCAGAAAGGAACAAGAATAAAAAATTAAAAATAAACTATAAACAAAGCCAAAACGAAAAAATAAATATAATAAAAAAAAAAAATTTCAAGCACTCCATGGCATGATTTATTTATTTTTTGGACTAAAACATTCTGGCTTTTTTTAAACTCAAACATAATTCTTAAATTGAATAATAATAATAATAAAAGAATAAAATGGGTTTATTTCTGATTTCGTTGAAATCGCTCGCTCTCCGTACCTAACTTTTCCTGAATACAATCACTATTGACACTGTGACATTGATTTCATACAACAGGTTATTAACAGTTAAAATGAAGTCATTTACATTTTAGATGCAATATTGACTGTTTTTGTTCTGTTTCAGCAGCGGAAATAGTTAAACAAAGATCACAGAAGAACGCATCTCACAGGAACGTGTTTTCTCATAACTGAATGATTCAGCATTTTGAACGAATTGGTTGACTCAAAGATTGAATGATCAATCCATAAACATCTGTTTATGTTTATGGATTGGATGTTTATGGATCCATGTTTATGGATCTGTATGTTATGGATTACGAATCATTTGAACGAATGAATCAATGACTCGCTCATTAAGACGGTCACTTGGCGACATCTAATGGCGGTTTAGTGTTGTTTAAAAGCATAATTCTTTCCAACGTGTGTGTGATTTGTGTGTGCACCATCATAAATGTCCGTGCGGACGTCCGTATTTTTCTTTCACTTTTATATTAGCGATACAAAAGCACCCGCTCGTGTCACACACGTCGATTAACCGGTGGGAAAATATCCTCAGACACATACCTAATAAATGTATATTTAAATACATTATTGGCCTAGCTGGTAAAAAGTTTTATATATTATTTTGATGTCCTTTTGGACACAAGAGGGCAGTATAGCCCTATGTATGACTTGAATTTTTTTTTTACTTTACTGTTTTAAAATTTAGAATAAAATTAGAATAAAATTCTTTTTAAAAACAGAATAAAATGGGTTTAGTTGTGATATTTGTATACTTTTATATAGAAATAAATGGTATAAAATTACATTTTTAGAAGATTTGAGGCTTTTAGTGCCTTTTGGAGGCTGATTTTGCAAAAAATCCACATTCAAACCAAAATATCTGACTTCCTGATGGTCGGAGCTAATGACTTTAAATTAGAAAGTTGTCCGGGTCGATGAGATCAACATACGTACTGAGTTGTGCTACTGTAGGTAAAACAACCCCCCCAACTTTTGTCAAAAGCATTTTGAAAGTGACACATTTCCTGCTGCCAGTTGGTGGCGCTATAACTTTGACACACAATAGTTACATCCATCTGATCGGCCTCTTACCATGAACAAACTGCTGAAGTTTCATCAAGATCAGTTAATGTATGCATTAGTTATAACACTTCGTTTTTCTCTTTTCTCGCCATTAATTCGTTTCCTCGCCACAGCCAAACCGTTCGAGATATCAAAAATCCGTCCGCAATTTAGCATCATCAATGTCTTGACTTCACGCTGACCGAGTTTGGAGGCGAATCGATGTATTTCCTAGGAGGAGTACATTAAATTCCACAGCAAGCGTTTCCAAACAACCCTAAATAGCCGACTTCCTGTTGGGCTGGCGTAAAACTTAGAGCACGAAAGTTGTTCGGCCCGATGAGATCTATATGTGTACCGAGTTTCAAATTAATTCATGCAAGCGTGTTTGATATATGGACCAAGTTTTAGAACCCCGTTCAAGGGGGCGCTGTTGAGCCCCCCTACCACGCCCGGCTACCAGATTCAGCCCCGCCCTGATGGCCGCGGGTTCTGACCTGTGTGCAAAGTTTCAAGAGTTTTCGAGCACGTTTAGGGACCCAAAAGCCCCAGAAACCTTGAAAAACAAATGAAAAAGTAAATATCACTCAACTGACAAATCACCCCCACCCCTCACACACTCAGAGACAGAGAGAGAGAGAAATTTCTCCAAAAAATCACATTCAAACCAAAATATCTGACTTTCTGTTGCTTTGAGCTAATAAGTGTAAATTAGAAAGTTGTCCGGCTCGATAAGAACAATATACATACCAAGTTTTGTGATTCTAGGTAAAACTAAGCCCCCATTTTTGACTAAAGGTGGCGCTACTGAGCCCCTCACCATGCCCGTTTCTGAAACTTTGCCCATGTCTACTGGATAATAAGTGTGATGTGTCTGTCGAGTTTCATGCAATTTCAAGTATGTTAAGAGTCTCAAAAGCATCAAAAAAGAATATTAAAGTTTGATGCGTTGCCATGGCAACAGTATCTAAGATATCAATAATCCTTTCACAGGTCTACATCTGCCGTGTGTCTACATCATACACATAAAGTTTGAAGCAAATCAGGTAAAAATAAGAGAGTGATTTCAAAGCATTTTGAAAGTGACACACTTCCTGCTGCCAGTTGGTGGCGCTATAACTTTGACTCACAATAATCACATCCTTGTGTTCGGCCTCTGAAAACGAACACACTGCTGAAGTTTCATCAAGATCAGATAATGTATGCTGAAGTTATAACACACTTCCTGTGTCCCTTATTCGCCATAAATTTGTTTCCTTGCCACGGCCAAACCGTTCGAGATATCAAAAATCCGTCCGCAATTTAGCATCCTCAATGTCTTGACTTCATGCTGACCGAGTTTGGAGGCGATTGGATGAATTCTCTAGGAGGAGTACATTAAATTCCACAGCATGCGTTTCAAAACAACCCATAATAGCCGACTTCCTGTTGGGCTGGCGTAAAAAGTAAAAGTACGAAAGTTGTTCGACCCGATGAGATCTATATGTGTACCGAGTTTCATATTATTACATGCAAGCGTGTCTGATTTATGGACCAAGTTTTCGGACCCCGTTCAAGGGGGCGCTGTCGAGCCACCCTGCCACGCCCGGGTACCAGCTTCAGCCCAGCCCTGATGGCCACGAGTTCTGACCCGTGTGCAAAGTTTCAAGAGTTTTCGAGCACGTTAAGGGTCTCAAAAGTGCCCGAAAGGTTGACAGAAAAATAAGAATAATAATAATAATAATAAATAATCCAACCGAAAACAATAGGGCCTTCGCCCTTTCAGGGCTTGGGCCCTAATAATTAAAGCTGCAAGCAGCGATGAAAGGGCCCTCGCACCCGTGCCATCAACACTCGGTGGCTTTAGGAAGGCAGAGCATGGTTGGGAAATGTACATTTAAGGAGGTATATATAGTAAGAGTATGTCAAAGTCAGTTACAAAATGTTTTGTATAATGGTGATAATAGCATGCTTCATGACTCAGCTAAGTGTTGCTAGCATGTTCAGTCTGTTTCTAGCATGCTTAGTACACAATAATTATGTGGTTAGTACTGCATTACTGTGTTAACCATGTCAGTTTCTGTTGCCAGTAGGTGGCGTTATGACTATAACTGAATATGAGCATGGATGTGTGTTCAGGACAGAACTCTTATCAAACGTGTGAAGTTTGGTGCAAATTGGACATTGCCTTCTTGAGTAACAACAAAGTCATGTTTCATTGAATTAGCATTCTTTAGAACTTAGCTAAGCATTGTTAGCATGTTTTAACATGTTGCTAGAACGGCATCAACGTGTTAAACATGTCACTTCCTGTTGCCAGTTGGTGGCGCTATTACTATAACTGAACATCCTCATGTAGATGTGTTCAGGCCATGACTCTTATCAAAAGTGTGAAGTTTGGGGCAGATTGGACATTCCATGCCTGAGTTACAGCAAATTCCTATTTAATTGCAATAATAGCATGCTTTAGCACTTGGCTAAGAGTTTGCTAGCATGTTTTAGCATGTTTCTAGTATGTTGTTAGCATGTTTAACACTTGCTGGCACTTTTTTATATGTTATTAGGAGTCCACAACAGTGTTAAACATGTCACTTCCTGTTGCCAGCAGGTGGCGCTATGACTGTAACTGAATATAAGCATGGTCATGTGTTCAGGACAGAACGCTTATCAAAAGTGTGAAGTTTGGGGCAGATTGGACATTCCATGCCTGAGTTACAGCAAATTCATATTTAATTGCAGTAATATCATTCTTTAGCACTTAGCTAAGTGTTTGCTATTATGTTTTAGCATGTCTCTAGTATGTTGGTAGGATGTTTAGCACCTACTGGCATTTTTTTATATGTTATTAGGAGTCAAGAACAGTGTTAAACGTCACTTCCTGTTGCCAGCAGGTGGCGCTATGACTATAACTAAATATGAGCATGGACATGTGTTCAAGAGATAACTCTTATCAAACGTGTGACGTTTGGGGTAGATTGTACATTGCCTTCTTGAGTAACAACAAAGTCCTGTTTCATTGAATTAGCATGCTTTAGCACTTAGCTAAGTATTGCTAGCATGTTTTAATATGTTTCTAGCATGTTTAGAACTCAATGGCATTTTTAACATGTTGCTAGAACGGCATCAACGTGTTAAACATGTCACTTCCTGTTGCCAGTAGGTGGCGCTATTACTATAACTGAATTTGAGCATAGGCATGCGTTCAGGCCATGATTCTTATCAAACATGTGAAGTTTGGGGCAGATTGGACGTTCCATGCCTGAGTTACAGCAAATTCCTATTTAATTGCAGTAATAGCATGCTTTATCACTTAGCTAAGTGTTTGCTAGCATGTTTCTAGTATGTTGCTAACCTGTTTAGCACTTGCTGGCTCTTTTATATATGTTATTAGGAGACCACAACAGTGTTAAACATGTCACTTCCTGTTGACAGCAGGTGGCGCTATTACTATAACTGAATATTCTCATGTAGATGTGTTCAGGCCATGACTCTTATCAAACGTGTGAAGTTTGGGGCAGATTGGACATTCCATGCCTGTGTTACAGCAAATTCCTATTTAATTGCAGCAATAGCATGCTTTAGCACTTAGCTAAGTGTTTGCTAGCATGTTTTAGCATGTTTCTAGTATGTTGTTAGCATGTTTAGCACTTGCTGGCACTTTTTTTATATGTTTTATATGTCCACAACAGTGTTTAACATGTCACTTCCTGTTGCCAGCAGGTGCCACTATGACTGTAACTGAATATGAGCATGGTCATGTGTTCAGGACAGAACGTTTATTAAAAGTGTGAAGTTTGGCGCAGATTGGACATTGCCTTCTTGAGTAACAACAACATCCTGTTTCATTGAATTAGCATGCTTTACCACTTAGCTAAGTATTGCTAGCATGTTTTAACATTAGCTAGCATGTTTTAACATGTTTCTAGCATGTTTAGACCTCAATGGCATTTTTAACATGTTGCTAGAATGGCATCAACGTGTTAAACATGACACTTCCTGTTGCCAGTAGGTGGCGCTATTACTATAACTGAATATTATCATGTAGATGTGTTCAGGACAGAACGCTTATCAAAAGTGTGAAGTTTGGGGCAGATTGGACATTCCATGCCTGAGTTACAGCAATTCCTATTTAATTGCAATAATAGCATGCTTTAGCACTTAGCTAAGAGTTTGCTAGCATGTTTTAGCATGCTTCTAGTATGTTGTTAGCATGTTTAGCACTTGCTGGCACTTTTTTATATGTTATTAGGAGTCCATAACAGTGTTAAACATGTCACTTCCTGTTGCCAGCAGGTGGCGCTATGACTATAACTGAATATGAGCATGGCCATGTGTTCAGGACAGAACTCTTATCAAACGTGTGAAGTTTGGGGCAGATTGGACATTCCATGCCTGAGTTACAGCAACTTCCTGTTTCATGGCGAAACATCGAAATTTGTAAGGCCGCCGAGGACCCGCCCTTCGACGAAAACTCAAGATCTTCGCAATTTAACGTCGCAAAGGCCTTAAGATTACACTCACCAAATTTGAAGATGATCAGATTAAAACTGTAGGAGGAGTTCGTTAAAGTACGAGGCCTGAAAATGGCAAAAACTGCACAAAAATCTGAGAGGAAGTTCAAAATGGCTGACTTCCTGTTGTGTTTAGGGCTATGCTCCAAGAGACTTTTTTGTAGGTATTAGGTCATTACACGTATGTACCGAATTTCGTGCACGTACGTTGAACATTGCGGGAGGCGCACTCCGTTGAACTTTTATAGGTGGCGCTATCGAGCCATTTTGCCCCGTCCAATTCTGAAACCTATATCAGATGTAAATTTTCGCCAGTTCTGACGCGTGTGCAAAGTTTCGTGAGTTTTCGCGCATGTTTAGGCCCTCAAAAATGCAATTCAATGCGGAGAAGAATAATAATAATAATAATTAAAGCTGCAAGCAGCGATGAAAGGGCCCTCGCACCCGTGCCATCAACACTCGGTGGCTTTAGGAAGACAGAGCATGGTTGGGAAATGTACATTTAAGGAGGTATATATAGTAAGAGTATGTCAAAGTCAGTTACAAAATGTTTTGTATAATGGTGATAATAGCATGCTTCATGACTCAGCTAAGTGTTGCTAGCATGTTTAGTCTGTTTCTAGCATGCTTAGTACACAATAATTATGTGGTTAGTACTGCATTACGGTGTTAACCATGTCAGTTTCTGTTGCCAGTAGGTGGCGTTATGGCTATAACTGAATATGAGCATGGATGTGTGTTCAGGACAGAACTCTTATCAAACGTGTGAAGTTTGGTGCAAATTGGACATTGCCTTCTTGAGTAACAACAAAGTCATGTTTCATTGAATTAACATTCTTTAGCACTTAGCTAAGCATTGTTAGCATGTTTTAACATGTTTCTAGCATGTTTAGAACTCAATGGCATTTTTAACATGTTGCTAGAACGGCATAAAAGTGTTAAACATGTCACTTCCTGTTGCCAGTAGGTGGCGCTATTACTATAACTGAATTTGAGCATAGACATGTGTTCAGGCCATGATTCTTATCAAATGTGTGAAGTTTGGGGCAGATTGGACATTCCATGCCTGAATTACAGCAAATTCCTATTTAATTGCAATAATAGCATGCTTTAGCACTTAGCTAAGAGTTTGCTAGCATGTTTTAGCATGTTTCTAGTATGTTGTTAGCATGTTTAGCACTTGCTGGCACTTTTTTATATGTTATTAGGAGTCCATAACAGTGTTAAACATGTCACTTCCTGCTGCCAGCAGGTGGCGCTATGACTGTAAGCATGATCATGTGTTCAGGACAGAACGCTTATCAAAAGTGTGAAGTTTGGGGCAGATTGGACATTCCTTGCCTGAGTTACAGCAAATTCATATTTAATTGCAGTAATATCATTCTTTAGCACTTAGCTAAGTGTTTGCTAGTATGTTTTAGCAAGTCTCTAGTATGTTGGTAGGATGTTTAGCACCTACTTGCATTTTTTTATATGTTATTAGGAGTCAAGAACAGTGTTAAACGTCACTTCCTGTTGCCAGCAGGTGGCGCTATGACTATAACTAAATATGAGCATGGACATGTGTTCAAGAGATAACTCTTATCAAACGTGTGAAGTTTGGGGTAGATTGTACATTGCCTTCTTGAGTAACAACAAAGTCCTGTTTCATTGAATTAGCATGGTTTAGCACTTAGCTAAGTACTGCTAGCATGTTTTAACATGTTTCTAGCATGTATAGAACTCAATGGCATTTTTAACATGTTGCTAGAACGGCATCAAAGTGTTAAACATGTCACTTCCTGTTGCCAGTAGGTGGTGCTATTACTATAACTGAATTTGAGCATAGACATGTGTTCAGGCCATGATTCTTATCAAATGTGTGAAGTTTGGGGCAGATTGGACATTACATGCCTGAGTTACAGCAAATTCCTATTTAATTGCAGTAATAGCATGCTTTAGCACTTAGCTAAGTGTTTGCTAGCATGTTTCTAGTATGTTGCTAACCTGTTTAGCACTTGTTGGCTCTTTTTTATATGTTATTAGGAGACCACAAGAGTGTTAAACATGTCACTTCCTGTTACCAGTAGGTGGCGCTATTACTATAACTGAATTTTCTCATGTAGATGTGTTCAGGACAGAACGCTTATCAAAAGTGTGAAGTTTGGGGCAGATTGGACATTCCATGCCTGAGTTACAGCAAATTCCTATTTAATTGCAATAATAGCATGCTTTAGCACTTAGCTAAGAGTTTGCTAGCATGTTTTAGTATGCTTCTATTATGTTGTTAGCATGTTTAGCACTTGCTGGCACTTTTTTATATGTTATTAGGAGTCCATATCAGTGTTAAACATGTCACTTCCTGTTGCCAGCAGGTGGCGCTATGACTGTAACTGAATATGAGCATGGTCATGTGTTCAGGACAGAACGCTTATCAAAAGTGTGAAGTTTGGGGCAGATTGGACATTCCATGCCTGAGTTACAGCAACTTCCTGTTTCATGGCGAAACATCGAAATTTGTCAGGCCGCCGAGGACCCGCCCTTTGACGAAAACTCAAGATCTTCGCAATTTAACGTCGCAAAGGCCTTAAGATTACACTCACCAAATTTGAAGATGATCAGATTAAAACTGTAGGAGGAGTTCGTTAAAGTACGAGGCCTGAAAATGGCAAAAACTGCACAAAAATCTGAGAGGAAGTTCAAAATGGCTGACTTCCTGTTGTGTTTAGGGCTATGCTCCAAGAGACTTTTTTGTAGGTATTAGGTCATTACATGTATGTACCGAATTTCGTGCACGTACGTGGAACGTTGCGGGAGGCGCACTCCGTTGAACTTTTATAGGTGGCGCTATCGAGCCATTTTGCCCCGTCCAATTCTGAAACCTATATCAGATGTAAATTTTCGCCAGTTCTGACGCGTGTGCAAAGTTTCGTGAGTTTTCGAGCATGTTTAGGCCCTCAAAAATGCAATTAAATGCGGAGAAGAAGAAGAAGAATAATAATTAAAGCTGCAAGCAGCGATGAAAGGGCCCTCGCACCCGTGCCATCAACACTCGGTGGCTTTAGGAAGGCAGAGCATGGTTGGGAAATGTACATTTAAGGAGGTATATATAGTAAGAGTATGTCAAAGTCAGTTACAAAATGTTTTGTATAATGGTGATAATAGCATGCTTCATGACTCAGCTAAGTGTTGCTAGCATGTTCAGTCTGTTTCTAGCATGCTTAGTACACAATAATTATGTGGTTAGTACTGCATTACGGTGTTAACCATGTCAGTTTCTGTTGCCAGTAGGTGGCGTTATGACTATAACTGAATATGAGCATGGATGTGTGTTCAGGACAGAACTCTTATCAAACATGTGAAGTTTGGTGCAAATTGGACATTGCCTTCTTGAGTAACAACAAAGTCATGTTTCATTGAATTAGCATTCTTTAGAACTTAGCTAAGCATTGTTAGCATGTTTTAACATGTTGCTAGAACGGCATCAACGTGTTAAACATGTCACTTCCTGTTGCCAGTTGGTGGCGCTATTACTATAACTGAACATTCTCATGTAGATGTGTTCAGGCCATGACTCTTATCAAAAGTGTGAAGTTTGGGGCAGATTGGACATTCCATGCCTGAGTTACAGCAAATTCCTATTTAATTGCAATAATAGCATGCTTTAGCACTTGGCTAAGAGTTTGCTAGCATGTTTTAGCATGTTTCTAGTATGTTGTTAGCATGTTTAACACTTGCTGGCACTTTTTTATATGTTATTAGGAGTCCACAACAGTGTTAAACATGTCACTTCCTGTTGCCAGCAGGTGGCGCTATGACTGTAACTGAATATAAGCATGGTCATGTGTTCAGGACAGAACGCTTATCAAAAGTGTGAAGTTTGGGGCAGATTGGACATTCCATGCCTGAGTTACAGCAAATTCATATTTAATTGCAGTAATATCATTCTTTAGCACTTAGCTAAGTGTTTGCTATTATGTTTTAGCATGTCTCTAGTATGTTGGTAGGATGTTTAGCACCTACTGGCATTTTTTTATATGTTATTAGGAGTCAAGAACAGTGTTAAACGTCACTTCCTGTTGCCAGCAGGTGGCGCTATGACTATAACTAAATATGAGCATGGACATGTGTTCAAGAGATAACTCTTATCAAACGTGTGACGTTTGGGGTAGATTGTACATTGCCTTCTTGAGTAACAACAAAGTCCTGTTTCATTGAATTAGCATGCTTTAGCACTTAGCTAAGTATTGCTAGCATGTTTTAATATGTTTCTAGCATGTTTAGAACTCAATGGCATTTTTAACATGTTGCTAGAACGGCATCAACGTGTTAAACATGTCACTTCCTGTTGCCAGTAGGTGGCGCTATTACTATAACTGAATTTGAGCATAGGCATGCGTTCAGGCCATGATTCTTATCAAACATGTGAAGTTTGGGGCAGATTGGACGTTCCATGCCTGAGTTACAGCAAATTCCTATTTAATTGCAGTAATAGCATGCTTTATCACTTAGCTAAGTGTTTGCTAGCATGTTTCTAGTATGTTGCTAACCTGTTTAGCACTTGCTGGCTCTTTTATATATGTTATTAGGAGACCACAACAGTGTTAAACATGTCACTTCCTGTTGACAGCAGGTGGCGCTATTACTATAACTGAATATTCTCATGTAGATGTGTTCAGGCCATGACTCTTATCAAACGTGTGAAGTTTGGGGCAGATTGGACATTCCATGCCTGTGTTACAGCAAATTCCTATTTAATTGCAGCAATAGCATGCTTTAGCACTTAGCTAAGTGTTTGCTAGCATGTTTTAGCATGTTTCTAGTATGTTGTTAGCATGTTTAGCACTTGCTGGCACTTTTTTTATATGTTTTTATATGTCCACAACAGTGTTTAACATGTCACTTCCTGTTGCCAGCAGGTGGCACTATGACTGTAACTGAATATGAGCATGGTCATGTGTTCAGGACAGAACGTTTATTAAAAGTGTGAAGTTTGGCGCATATTGGACATTGCCTTCTTGAGTAACAACAACATCCTGTTTCATTGAATTAGCATGCTTTAGCACTTAGCTAAGTATTGCTAGCATGTTTTAACATGTTTCTAGCATGTTTAGACCTCAATGGCATTTTTAACATGTTGCTAGAATGGCATCAACGTGTTAAACATGACACTTCCTGTTGCCAGTAGGTGGCGCTATTACTATAACTGAATATTATCATGTAGATGTGTTCAGGACAGAACGCTTATCAAAAGTGTGAAGTTTGGGGCAGATTGGACATTCCATGCCTGAGTTACAGCAAATTCCTATTTAATTGCAATAATAGCATGCTTTAGCACTTAGCTAAGAGTTTGCTAGCATGTTTTAGCATGCTTCTAGTATGTTGTTAGCATGTTTCGCACTTGCTGGCACTTTTTTATATGTTATTAGGAGTCCATAACAGTGTTAAACATGTCACTTCCTGTTGCCAGCAGGTGGCGCTATGACTATAACTGAATATGAGCATGGCCATGTGTTCAGGACAGAACTCTTATCAAACGTGTGAAGTTTGGGGGAGATTGGACATTCCATGCCTGAGTTACAGCAACTTCCTGTTTCATGGCGAAACATCGAAATTTGTAAGGCCGCCGAGGACCCGCCCTTCGACGAAAACTCAAGATCTTCGCAATTTAACGTCGCAAAGGCCTTAAGATTACACTCACCAAATTTGAAGATGATCAGATTAAAACTGTAGGAGGAGTTCGTTAAAGTACGAGGCCTGAAAATGGCAAAAACTGCACAAAAATCTGAGAGGAAGTTCAAAATGGCTGACTTCCTGTTGTGTTTAGGGCTATGCTCCAAGAGACTTTTTTGTAGGTATTAGGTCATTACACGTATGTACCGAATTTCGTGCACGTACGTGGAACGTTGCAGGAGGCGCACTCCGTTGAACTTTTATAGGTGGCGCTATCGAGCCATTTTGCCCCGTCCAATTCTGAAACCTATATCAGATGTAAATTTTCGCCAGTTCTGACGCGTGTGCAAAGTTTCGTGAGTTTTCGCGCATGTTTAGGCCCTCAAAAATGCAATTCAATGCGGAGAAGAATAATAAATATAGCTGCGAGCAGCGATTACGGGCCCAAGCCGGTGGCACCGCAATCCTGGTGCCAGGGTGGCGGTGCCGGCGGCTTTGGCCCTCCATCGCTGCTCGCAACTATATTTATATTTATATATATATATATATATATATACACACACACACACATATATATATATATATATATATATATAAATAAATAAATTTAAGGGACAAGACACAGATAATTTTACTTGCCTGACCTAATTAGAACAAAGAAAAAAATAAAATAAAATAATAAGTAGGGGATCACTAAATCGAGAGAATTATTCTGATTTTATGATACACTCAAAATATTCCACAACAAATCCTTTAAATGTAATGATATTCAGAACGGAACAAGAATAAAAACTTAAAAATAAACTATAAACAAAGCCAAAACGAAAAAATAAATATAATAAAAAAAATTAATTTCAAGCAATCCATGGCATGATTTATTTATTTTTTGGACTAAAACATTCTGGCTTTTTTTAAACTCAAACATAATTCTTAAATTGAATAATAATAATAATAAAAGAATAAAATGGGTTTAGTTCTGATTTCGTTGAAATCGCTCGCTCTCCGTACCTAACTTTTCCTGAATACAATCACTATTGAAACTGTGATATTGATTTCATACAACAGGTTATTAACAGTTAAAATGAAGTCATTTACATTTTAGATGCAATATTGACTGTTTTTGTTCTGTTTCAGCAGCGGAAATAGTTAAACAAAGATCACAGAAGAACGCATCTCACAGGAACGTGTTTTCTCATAACTGAATGATTCAGCATTTTGAACGAATTGGTTGACTCAAAGATTGAATGATCAATCCATAAACATCTGTTTATGTTTATGGATTGGATGTTTATGGATCCATGTTTATGGATCTGTATGTTATGGATTACGAATCATTTGAACGAATGAATCAATGACTCGCTCATTAAGACGGTCACTTGGCGACATCTAATGGCGGTTTAGTGTTGTTTAAAAGCATAATTCTTTCCAACGTGTGTGTGATTTGTGTGTGCACCATTATAAATGTCCGTGCGGACGTCCGTATTTTTCTTTCACTTTTATATTAGCGATACAAAAGCACCCGCTCGTGTCACACACGTCGATTAACCGGTGGGAAAATATCCTCAGACACATACCTAATAAATGTATATTTAAATACATTATTGGCCTAGCTGGTAAAAAGTTTTATATATTATTTTGATGTCCTTTTGGACACAAGAGGGCAGTATAGCCCTATGTATGACTTGAATTTTATTTTTTACTTTACTGTTTTAAAATTTAGAATAAAATTAGAATAAAATTCTTTTTAAAAACAGAATAAAATGGGTTTAGTTGTGATATTTGTATACTTTTATATAGAAATAAATGGTATAAAATTACATTTTTAGAAGATTTGAGGCTTTTAGTGCCTTTTGGAGGCTGATTTTGCAAAAAATCCACATTCAAACCAAAATATCTGACTTCCTGATGGTCGGAGTTAATGACTTTAAATTAGAAAGTTGTCCGGGTCGATGAGATCAACATACGTACTGAGTTGTGCTACTGTAGGTAAAACAACCCCCCCAACTTTTGTCAAAAGCATTTTGAAAGTGACACATTTCCTGCTGCCAGTTGGTGGCGCTATAACTTTGACACACAATAGTTACATCCATCTGATCGGCCTCTTACCATGAACAAACTGCTGAAGTTTCATCAAGATCAGTTAATGTATGCATTAGTTATAACACTTCGTGTTTCTCTTTTCTCGCCATTAATTCGTTTCCTCGCCACAGCCAAACCGTTCGAGATATCAAAAATCCGTCCGCAATTTAGCATCATCAATGTCTTGACTTCACGCTGACCGACTTTGGAGGCGAATCGATGTATTTCCTAGGAGGAGTACATTAAATTCCACAGCAAGCGTTTCCAAACAACCCTAAATAGCCGACTTCCTGTTGGGCTGGCGTAAAACTTAGAGCACGAAAGTTGTTCGGCCCGATGAGATCTATATGTGTACCGAGTTTCAAATTAATTCATGCAAGCGTGTTTGATATATGGACCAAGTTTTAGAACCCCGTTCAAGGGGGCGCTGTTGAGCCCCCCTGCCACGCCCGGCTACCAGATTCAGCCCCGCCCTGATGGCCGCGGGTTCTGACCTGTGTGCAAAGTTTCAAGAGTTTTCGAGCACGTTTAGGGACCCAAAAGCCCCAGAAACCTTGAAAAACAAATGAAAAAGTAAATCTCACTCAACTGACAAATCACCCCCACCCCTCACACACTCAGGGACAGAGAGAGAGAGAAATTTCTCCAAAAAATCACATTCAAACCAAAATATCTGACTTTCTGTTGCTTTGAGCTATTAAGTGTAAATTAGAAAGTTGTCCGGCTCGATAAGAACAATATACATACCAAGTTTTGTGATTCTAGGTAAAACTAAGCCCCCATTTTTGACTAAAGGTGGCGCTACTGAGCCCCTCACCACGCCCGTTTCTGAAACTTTGCCCATGTCTACTGGATACTAAGTGTGATGTGTCTGTCGAGTTTCATGCAATTTCAAGTATGTTAAGAGTCTCAAAAGCATCAAAAAAGAATATTAAAGTTTGATGCGTTGCCATGGCAACAGTATCTAAGATATCAATAATCCTTTCACAGGTCTACATCTGCCGTGTGTCTACATCATACACATAAAGTTTGAAGCAAATCAGGTAAAAATAAGAGAGTGATTTCAAAGCATTTTGAAAGTGACACACTTCCTGCTGCCAGTTGGTGGCGCTATAACTTTGACTCACAATAATCACATCCTTGTGTTCGGCCTCTGAAAACGAACACACTGCTGAAGTTTCATCAAGATCAGATAATGTATGCTGAAGTTATAACACACTTCCTGTGTCCCTTATTCGCCATAAATTCGTTTCCTTGCCACGGCCAAACCGTTCGAGATATCAAAAATCCGTCCGCAATTTAGCATCCTCAATGTCTTGACTTCATGCTGACTGAGTTTGGAGGTGATTGGATGAATTCTCTAGGAGGAGTACATTAAATTCCACAGCATGCGTTTCAAAACAACCCATAATAGCCGACTTCCTGTTGGGCTGGCGTAAAAAGTAAAAGTACGAAAGTTGTTCGGCCCGATGAGATCTATATGTGTACCGAGTTTCATATTATTACATGCAAGCGTGTCTGATTTATGGACCAAGTTTTCGGACCCCGTTCAAGGGGGCGCTGTCGAGCCACCCTGCCACGCCCGGGTACCAGCTTCAGCCCAGCCCTGATGGCCACGGGTTCTGACCCGTGTGCAAAGTTTCAAGAGTTTTCGAGCTCGTTAAGGGTCTCAAAAGTGCCCGAAAGGTTGACAGAAAAATAAGAATAATAATAATAATAATAAATAATCCTACCGAAAACAATAGGGCCTTCGCCCTTTCAGGGCTTGGGCCCTAATAATAATAATAAACAGAGCAATTCCAAGAGGGTCCTCACACCATCGGTGCTCGGGCCCTAATAATAATTAAAGCTGCAAGCAGCGATGAAAGGGCCCTCGCACCCGTGCCATCAACACTCGGTGGCTTTAGGAAGGCAGAGCATGGTTGGGAAATGTACATTTAAGGAGGTATATATAGTAAGAGTATGTCAAAGTCAGTTACAAAATGTTTTGTATAATGGTGATAATAGCATGCTTCATGACTCAGCTAAGTGTTGCTAGCATGTTCAGTCTGTTTCTAGCATGCTTAGTACACAATAATTATGTGGTTAGTACTGCATTACGGTGTTAACCATGTCAGTTTCTGTTGCCAGTAGGTGGCGTTATGACTATAACTGAATATGAGCATGGATGTGTGTTCAGGACAGAACTCTTATCAAACATGTGAAGTTTGGTGCAAATTGGACATTGCCTTCTTGAGTAACAACAAAGTCATGTTTCATTGAATTAGCATTCTTTAGAACTTAGCTAAGCATTGTTAGCATGTTTTAACATGTTGCTAGAACGGCATCAACGTGTTAAACATGTCACTTCCTGTTGCCAGTTGGTGGCGCTATTACTATAACTGAACATTCTCATGTAGATGTGTTCAGGCCATGACTCTTATCAAAAGTGTGAAGTTTGGGGCAGATTGGACATTCCATGCCTGAGTTACAGCAAATTCCTATTTAATTGCAATAATAGCATGCTTTAGCACTTGGCTAAGAGTTTGCTAGCATGTTTTAGCATGTTTCTAGTATGTTGTTAGCATGTTTAACACTTGCTGGCACTTTTTTATATGTTATTAGGAGTCCACAACAGTGTTAAACATGTCACTTCCTGTTGCCAGCAGGTGGCGCTATGACTGTAACTGAATATAAGCATGGTCATGTGTTCAGGACAGAACGCTTATCAAAAGTGTGAAGTTTGGGGCAGATTGGACATTCCATGCCTGAGTTACAGCAAATTCATATTTAATTGCAGTAATATCATTCTTTAGCACTTAGCTAAGTGTTTGCTATTATGTTTTAGCATGTCTCTAGTATGTTGGTAGGATGTTTAGCACCTACTGGCATTTTTTTTATATGTTATTAGGAGTCAAGAACAGTGTTAAACGTCACTTCCTGTTGCCAGCAGGTGGCGCTATGACTATAACTAAATATGAGCATGGACATGTGTTCAAGAGATAACTCTTATCAAACGTGTGACGTTTGGGGTAGATTGTACATTGCCTTCTTGAGTAACAACAAAGTCCTGTTTCATTGAATTAGCATGCTTTAGCACTTAGCTAAGTATTGCTAGCATGTTTTAATATGTTTCTAGCATGTTTAGAACTCAATGGCATTTTTAACATGTTGCTAGAACGGCATCAACGTGTTAAACATGTCACTTCCTGTTGCCAGTAGGTGGCGCTATTACTATAACTGAATTTGAGCATAGGCATGCGTTCAGGCCATGATTCTTATCAAACATGTGAAGTTTGGGGCAGATTGGACGTTCCATGCCTGAGTTACAGCAAATTCCTATTTAATTGCAGTAATAGCATGCTTTATCACTTAGCTAAGTGTTTGCTAGCATGTTTCTAGTATGTTGCTAACCTGTTTAGCACTTGCTGGCTCTTTTATATATGTTATTAGGAGACCACAACAGTGTTAAACATGTCACTTCCTGTTGACAGCAGGTGGCGCTATTACTATAACTGAATATTCTCATGTAGATGTGTTCAGGCCATGACTCTTATCAAACGTGTGAAGTTTGGGGCAGATTGGACATTCCATGCCTGTGTTACAGCAAATTCCTATTTAATTGCAGCAATAGCATGCTTTAGCACTTAGCTAAGTGTTTGCTAGCATGTTTTAGCATGTTTCTAGTATGTTGTTAGCATGTTTAGCACTTGCTGGCACTTTTTTTATATGTTTTTATATGTCCACAACAGTGTTTAACATGTCACTTCCTGTTGCCAGCAGGTGGCACTATGACTGTAACTGAATATGAGCATGGTCATGTGTTCAGGACAGAACGTTTATTAAAAGTGTGAAGTTTGGCGCATATTGGACATTGCCTTCTTGAGTAACAACAACATCCTGTTTCATTGAATTAGCATGCTTTAGCACTTAGCTAAGTATTGCTAGCATGTTTTAACATGTTTCTAGCATGTTTAGACCTCAATGGCATTTTTAACATGTTGCTAGAATGGCATCAACGTGTTAAACATGACACTTCCTGTTGCCAGTAGGTGGCGCTATTACTATAACTGAATATTATCATGTAGATGTGTTCAGGACAGAACGCTTATCAAAAGTGTGAAGTTTGGGGCAGATTGGACATTCCATGCCTGAGTTACAGCAAATTCCTATTTAATTGCAATAATAGCATGCTTTAGCACTTAGCTAAGAGTTTGCTAGCATGTTTTAGCATGCTTCTAGTATGTTGTTAGCATGTTTCGCACTTGCTGGCACTTTTTTATATGTTATTAGGAGTCCATAACAGTGTTAAACATGTCACTTCCTGTTGCCAGCAGGTGGCGCTATGACTATAACTGAATATGAGCATGGCCATGTGTTCAGGACAGAACTCTTATCAAACGTGTGAAGTTTGGGGGAGATTGGACATTCCATGCCTGAGTTACAGCAACTTCCTGTTTCATGGCGAAACATCGAAATTTGTAAGGCCGCCGAGGACCCGCCCTTCGACGAAAACTCAAGATCTTCGCAATTTAACGTCGCAAAGGCCTTAAGATTACACTCACCAAATTTGAAGATGATCAGATTAAAACTGTAGGAGGAGTTCGTTAAAGTACGAGGCCTGAAAATGGCAAAAACTGCACAAAAATCTGAGAGGAAGTTCAAAATGGCTGACTTCCTGTTGTGTTTAGGGCTATGCTCCAAGAGACTTTTTTGTAGGTATTAGGTCATTACACGTATGTACCGAATTTCGTGCACGTACGTGGAACGTTGCAGGAGGCGCACTCCGTTGAACTTTTATAGGTGGCGCTATCGAGCCATTTTGCCCCGTCCAATTCTGAAACCTATATCAGATGTAAATTTTCGCCAGTTCTGACGCGTGTGCAAAGTTTCGTGAGTTTTCGCGCATGTTTAGGCCCTCAAAAATGCAATTCAATGCGGAGAAGAATAATAATAATAATAATAAACAGAGCAATTCCAAGAGGGTCCTCACACCATCGGTGCTCGGGCCCTAATAATAATAATAATTAAAGCTGCAAGCAGCGATGAAAGGGCCCTCGCACCCGTGCCATCAACACTCGGTGGCTTTAGGAAGACAGAGCATGGTTGGGAAATGTACATTTAAGGAGGTATATATAGTAAGAGTATGTCAAAGTCAGTTACAAAATGTTTTGTATAATGGTGATAATAGCATGCTTCATGACTCAGCTAAGTGTTGCTAGCATGTTTAGTCTGTTTCTAGCATGCTTAGTACACAATAATTATGTGGTTAGTACTGCATTACGGTGTTAACCATGTCAGTTTCTGTTGCCAGTAGGTGGCGTTATGGCTATAACTGAATATGAGCATGGTTGTGTGTTCAGGACAGAACTCTTATCAAACGTGTGAAGTTTGGTGCAAATTGGACATTGCCTTCTTGAGTAACAACAAAGTCATGTTTCATTGAATTAACATTCTTTAGCACTTAGCTAAGCATTGTTAGCATGTTTAAACATGTTTCTAGCATGTTTAGAACTCAATGGCATTTTTAACATGTTGCTAGAACGGCATAAAAGTGTTAAACATGTCACTTCCTGTTGCCAGTAGGTGGCGCTATTACTATAACTGAATTTGAGCATAGACATGTGTTCAGGCCATGATTCTTATCAAATGTGTGAAGTTTGGGGCAGATTGGACATTCCATGCCTGAATTACAGCAAATTCCTATTTAATTGCAATAATAGCATGCTTTAGCACTTAGCTAAGAGTTTGCTAGCATGTTTTAGCATGTTTCTAGTATGTTGTTAGCATGTTTAGCACTTGCTGGCACTTTTTTATATGTTATTAGGAGTCCATAACAGTGTTAAACATGTCACTTCCTGCTGCCAGCAGGTGGCGCTATGACTGTAAGCATGATCATGTGTTCAGGACAGAACGCTTATCAAAAGTGTGAAGTTTGGGGCAGATTGGACATTCCTTGCCTGAGTTACAGCAAATTCATATTTAATTGCAGTAATATCATTCTTTAGCACTTAGCTAAGTGTTTGCTAGTATGTTTTAGCAAGTCTCTAGTATGTTGGTAGGATGTTTAGCACCTACTTGCATTTTTTTATATGTTATTAGGAGTCAAGAACAGTGTTAAACGTCACTTCCTGTTGCCAGCAGGTGGCGCTATGACTATAACTAAATATGAGCATGGACATGTGTTCAAGAGATAACTCTTATCAAACGTGTGAAGTTTGGGGTAGATTGTACATTGCCTTCTTGAGTAACAACAAAGTCCTGTTTCATTGAATTAGCATGGTTTAGCACTTAGCTAAGTACTGCTAGCATGTTTTAACATGTTTCTAGCATGTATAGAACTCAATGGCATTTTTAACATGTTGCTAGAACGGCATCAAAGTGTTAAACATGTCACTTCCTGTTGCCAGTAGGTGGTGCTATTACTATAACTGAATTTGAGCATAGACATGTGTTCAGGCCATGATTCTTATCAAATGTGTGAAGTTTGGGGCAGATTGGACATTACATGCCTGAGTTACAGCAAATTCCTATTTAATTGCAGTAATAGCATGCTTTAGCACTTAGCTAAGTGTTTGCTAGCATGTTTCTAGTATGTTGCTAACCTGTTTAGCACTTGTTGGCTCTTTTTTATATGTTATTAGGAGACCACAAGAGTGTTAAACATGTCACTTCCTGTTACCAGTAGGTGGCGCTATTACTATAACTGAATTTTCTCATGTAGATGTGTTCAGGACAGAACGCTTATCAAAAGTGTGAAGTTTGGGGCAGATTGGACATTCCATGCCTGAGTTACAGCAAATTCCTATTTAATTGCAATAATAGCATGCTTTAGCACTTAGCTAAGAGTTTGCTAGCATGTTTTAGCATGCTTCTATTATGTTGTTAGCATGTTTAGCACTTGCTGGCACTTTTTTATATGTTATTAGGAGTCCATATCAGTGTTAAACATGTCACTTCCTGTTGCCAGCAGGTGGCGCTATGACTGTAACTGAATATGAGCATGGTCATGTGTTCAGGACAGAACGCTTATCAAAAGTGTGAAGTTTGGGGCAGATTGGACATTCCATGCCTGAGTTACAGCAACTTCCTGTTTCATGGCGAAACATCGAAATTTGTCAGGCCGCCGAGGACCCGCCCTTTGACGAAAACTCAAGATCTTCGCAATTTAACGTCGCAAAGGCCTTAAGATTACACTCACCAAATTTGAAGATGATCAGATTAAAACTGTAGGAGGAGTTCGTTAAAGTACGAGGCCTGAAAATGGCAAAAACTGCACAAAAATCTGAGAGGAAGTTCAAAATGGCTGACTTCCTGTTGTGTTTAGGGCTATGCTCCAAGAGACTTTTTTGTAGGTATTAGGTCATTACATGTATGTACCGAATTTCGTGCACGTACGTGGAACGTTGCGGGAGGCGCACTCCGTTGAACTTTTATAGGTGGCGCTATCGAGCCATTTTGCCCCGTCCAATTCTGAAACCTATATCAGATGTAAATTTTCGCCAGTTCTGACGCGTGTGCAAAGTTTCGTGAGTTTTCGAGCATGTTTAGGCCCTCAAAAATGCAATTAAATGCGGAGAAGAAGAAGAAGAAGAAGAAGAATAATAATTAAAGCTGCAAGCAGCGATGAAAAGGGCCCTCGCACCCCTGCCACCGCCACCCGGCGCCTTTAGGAAATGCCTTAAGATTACACTCACCAAATTTGAAGAGGATCAGATCAAAACTGTAGGAGGAGTACGTTAAAGTACAACATCAGGAAATTACGAAAAATGTCCAAAATCTTGGAGGAAGTTCAAAATAGATCACTTCCTGTTGTGTTTAGGGCTATGCTCCAAGAGACTTTTCTGTAGGTATTGGGTCAATACATGCATGTACCAAATTTCATACCTGTACGTGAAACCAGGAGCCGGGGCAAAATGTGGGGGCAATAATTTACCGAATTTGCCCCCCCCAATTCTGAAAACCATATCACACGTAAATTTTCACCACTTCTGAGGCGTGTGCAAAGTTTCATGATTTTTCGAGCATGTTTTGTATTTGCCACACTTCCTGCTACCAGCAGATGGCGCTATTGCTATAACCAAATATGAGCATGGTCATGTGTTCAGGACAGGACTCTTATCAAACATGTGAAGTTTGGGACAGATTGGAAATTGTATGGCTGAGCTACTGCAGGCTGTCTGTGGTTGCCTAGCAACATCGGAACTGCATTCAACATTAATATTGAACTTATCTGATCATGTATATCACCAGAAGGCCGAAATTGGGTGAACGTTTGTCAGGCCGCCGAGGGCACACCCTTCGACGAAAACTCTAGATCTTCGCAATTTAACGTCACAAAGGCCTTAAGATTACACTCACCAAATTTGAAGAGGATCAAATCAAATCTGTAGGAGGAGTTCGTTAAAGTACAACATCAGGAAATTCCGAAAAATGCCCAAAATCTAGGAGGAAGTTCAAAATAGCTCACTTCCTGTTGTGTTTAGGGCTATGCTCCAAGAGACTTTTCTGTAGGTATTGGGTCATTACATGTATGTACCAAATTTCATACCTGTACATGAAACCAGGAGCCGGGGCAAAATGTGGGGGCAATAATTTACCGAATTTGCCCCCCCCAATTCTGAAAACCATATCACACGTAAATTTTCACCACTTCTGAAGCGTGTGCAAAGTTTCATGAGTTTTCGAGCATGTTTAGGCCCTCTAAAAAGCGATTCACTTTGGAGAAGAAGAAGAAGAAGAATAATAAACGGAGCAAAAACAATAGGGTCCTCTCACCATCGGTGCTCGGGCCCTAAATATAGCTGCGAGCAGCGATTACGGGCCCAAGCCGGTGGCACCGCAACCCCGGTGCCTTTAGTTACCTAAAGGCACCGGGGTGGCGGTACCGCCGGCTTTGGCCCTTCATCACTGCTCGCAGCTATATTTATATATATATATATAAAAGACCAAAAATATTACTTGACTTACCTTATTCTGATTTTATGATACACTCAAAATATTCCACAACAAATCCTTTAAATTTAATGTAAAAATAAAAATGAAAGAAAGCAGTGTTGGGCTCACGTAACCCTCTTGTTTCAACATTTGCGATGTATTTGGATGCTAAACTATTCTTTATTATAGGCTTTGTTCTTCACTCATGTTCCAATATCGATGGAAAAAATCATCCTCTTCACAAGCGCAAAAATGTGCTTGGAAACATCACAGTGGAGCGGTGCTTACTGTGAATGTATGAATTGTACTACTGACTATTTAGAGCAGTGTAATTTTTATATGTTAGGTTGACTATTTTATTATTATATTTTATGAAGGCTATAATGAACAGGCTGCGATGTCAAGATTACAATGCTGTAATGTGTGTGTGTGTGTGTGTGTGTGTGTGTGTGTGTGTGTGTGTGTGTGTGTTCATGTTTTTCTATCCCGGTGGGGACTTCAACCTGAATGCACACCGACTCATGGGGACTCGTGTCACAGTGGGGACCTAAATAGAGGTCCCCATGGGTAAACAAGCTTATAAATCATACAGAATGAGTTTTTTTGGAAATGTAAAAATGCAGAAAGTTTTCTGGGATAGGTAGGTTTAGGGCTAGGGTTAGTGTGAGGAGATAGAATATACAGTTTGTACAGTATAAAACCATTAAGTCTATGGAGAGTCCCAACAAAGATAGTAAACCGTGTGTGTGTGTGTGTGTGTGGCGTGGGTGCGATTGAAAAAAAAAAAAACATACTCCGTCATTATACAGGACGACATTCAAACTGCAAAGTGTTAACTTATATTTGTGTACAGTTGCAATAAAACACAACATTGTGCTTTTGTAAAATAATTTCAAGCAATCCTCCCCCCAAAAGGTGCTAATTTTAAAATTAAACTAAAATGCTCATATTAGCTATTTAAAACGGTGCACATCCACGGTGAGGAACGAGCAGAACAGAGTGAACGTTTTTCAGTTAATTCCTACTTCTATAGGAATTCATTTGAAACGCTCGCTCAACCACTATCAATGTCAGTGCGGACTAACATATTTTACTTTCGTTTTTAAGTTGGCAATTCAAAAGCCCCCAGCGGTGTCACACGTCGATTAATCGGTGGGAAAATATCCTCAGACACATACCTAATAAATGTATATTTAAATACATTATTGGCCTAGCTGGTAAAAAGTTTTATATATTATTTTGATGTCCTTTTGGACACAAGAGGGCAGTATAGCCCTATGTTTGCTTTTTTGTTTAACCAAATAGCACTAAATAGCCTGTTTTTAACTTTTTCATTCTTCTTGAATTGCAAAAACAGAATAAAATGGGTTTAGTTGTGATATTTGTTTACTTTTATATAGAAATAAATGGTATATAATTACATTTTTAGAAGATTTTTAGTGTTTCCTTTTTGGACATTACTTTAATCCCTCGCCATAGCAAAACCGTTTAAGATATTTATTATCCATTCACAATTTAGCATATGTAATGTATTTTCATCATGTTGAAAAAGTTTGGTGGGAATAAAATAAATAGTTTAAGAGGAGTGGCTAAAAATTCAGAGGCTGATTTAGCAAAAAAAATCCACATTCAGACCAAAATATCTGACTTCCTGATGGCTGGAGCTAATGAATGTAAATTAGAAAGTTGTCCGGCTTGATGAGAACAATATACAAACATTTTTTTTTTTACTGTAGTTAAAACTAACCCCCCCACTTTTGTCAAAAGCATGTTGAAAGTGACACACTTCCTGCTGCCAGTTGGTGGCGCTATAACTTTGACTCACAATAGCTACATCCATCTGATCGGCCTCTTACCACGAACACACTGCTGAAGTTTCATCAAGATCAGTTAATGTATGCAGAAGTTATTCCACTTCGTGTTTCTCTTTTCTCGCCATAAATTCGATTCCTCGCCACGGCCAAACCGTTCGAGATATCAAAAATCCGTCCGCAATTTAGCATCCTCAAAGTCTTGACTACATGCTGACTGAGTTTGGAGGTGATTGAATGAATTCTCTAGGAGGAGTACATCACATTCCACAGCAAGCGTTTTCCAAACAACCCATAATAGCCGACTTCCTGTTGGGCTGGCGTGAAACTTGACAGAGGGAAAGTTGTTCGGCCCGATGACATCTATATGTGTACCGAGTTTCATATTAATTCATGCAAGCGTGTTTGATATATGGACCAAGTTTTCAGACCCCGTTCAAGGGGGCGCTGTTGAGCCCCCCTGCCACGCCCGTTTCTGAAACTTTTCACATGTCTACTGGCTAATAAGTGTTATGTGTCTGTCGAGTTTCATCCAATTTCAAGCATGCTAAGAGTCTCAAACGCATCCGAAAAGAATATTAAAGTTTGATGCGTTGCCACGGCAACAGTATCTAAGATATCAATAATCCTTTCACAGGTCTACATCTGCCATGTGTCTACATTATACACATAAAGTTTGAAGCAAATCGGGTAAAACTAAGAGGGTGATTTCAAAGCATTTTGAAAGTGACAAACTTCCTGCTGCCAGTTGGTGGCGCTATAACTTTGACTCACAATAATTACATCCATCTGATCGGCCTTTTACCACGAACACATTGCTGAAGTTTCATCAAGATCAGTTAATGTATGCAGAAGTTATAACACACTTCCTGTGTCCCATTATTCGCCATAAATTCGTTTCCTCGCCACGGCCAAACCGTTCGAGATATAAAAAATCCGTTCGCAATTTAGCATCCTCAATGTCTTGACTTCATTCACACCGAGTTTGGTGGCGATCGGATGAATTCCCTAGGAGGAGTATTTCACATTCCATTGTATGCGTTTTCCAAACAACGTATAATAACCGACTTCCTGTTGGGCTGGTGTAAAACTTAGAGCACGAAAGTTGTTCGGCCCGATGAGATCTATATGTGTACTGAGTTTCATATTATTACATGCAAGCGTGTTTGATTTATGGACCAAGTTTTCAGACACCATTCCAGGGGGCGCTGTCGAGCCCCCGTGCCACGCCCGGGTACCAGCTTCAGTCCGGCCCTGATGGCCGCAGGTTCTGACGTGTGTGCAAAATTTCAAGAGTTTTTGAGCATGTTAAGGGCCCCAAAAGTGCCCGAAAGGTTGACAAAATAA
This sequence comes from Squalius cephalus, assembly GCF_949319135.1. Taxonomy (NCBI): domain Eukaryota; kingdom Metazoa; phylum Chordata; class Actinopteri; order Cypriniformes; family Leuciscidae; genus Squalius; species Squalius cephalus. The sequence continues at coordinate 39,316,005 of NC_137123.1, read as the reverse complement.
TAATAATAATAATAATAATAATAATAAATAATCCTACCGGAAACAATAGGGCCTTCGCCCTTTCAGGGCTTGGGCCCTAATAATCCTACCGAAAACAATAGGGCCTTCGCCCTTTCAGGGCTTGGGCCCTAATAAACAGAGCAATTCCAAGAGGGTCCTCACACCATCGGTGCTCGGGCCCTAATAATAAACAGAGCAATTCCAAGAGGGTCCTCACACCATCGGTGCTCGGGCCCTAAATATAGCTGCGAGCAGCGATTACGGGCCCAAGCCGGTGGCACCGCAACCCCGGTGCCTTTAGTTACCTAAAGGCACCGGGGTGGCGGTGCCGCCGGCTTTGGCCCTTCATCGCTGCTCGCAGCTATATTTATATATATATATATATATATATATATATATATAAATTTATATATATATATATATATATATATATACACATTTATATATATATATAAATATATAAAAGACAGAAAATATTACTTGACTTACCTTATTCTGATTTTATGATACACTCAAAATATTCCACAACAAATCCTTTAAATTTAATGTAAAAATAAAAATGAAAGTAAGCAGTGTTGGGCTCACGTAACCCTCTCATTAGAATCAAAATGTTTCAACATGTGCGATGTATAAAAACTGGATGTATAAAGGAATAAGTCAAGTAAAAGATTTATACGAGGAAGGTATAATGTTGTCATTCCAACAACTGATGAGAAAATACGATATCCCTCAGAAACATTTTTTCAAATATTTACAAATAAGAAGTTTTATACACTCTGAAATAAAAAATTATTTAGAACCCCCTTTGTCAATTATAGAAAATCACACGTTAAAACATTTAAGGGACAAGGGCAATCTGTCATTCTTTTATAATATACTTTTAGAGGGATCAAAAGAGAGTTCGCTGTCTTATTTAACAGCATGGAAGAATGATCTTCAGGAAGACATTTCTAAAGAAGAATGGATGGAATCTTGTTTATTTGCCCAAAATCACAGCATCAATACTAGGTGTAAATTACTGCAATATAAATGGCTTATGCGGACCTACATTACCCCAGTAAAACTACATAAATTTAATCCAAATATTCCAGATAGTTGTCTAAAATGCAAACAAGAAATTGGTACCCTTTATCATTGTATATGGGAGTGTAATGAGATTCAAGGATTTTGGAAGGAGATTGTTTTTATGATTGGTAAACTGGTTGAAGAAAATGTTCCTCTTGCACCTAAATTTTGTTTGTTTCATATATACCCAGTAAATTTTGAGGTGAATGCAAGAAAGCGAAAACTAATTGATTTCAGTTTGCTTCAGGCCAAGCGTGCTATTGCTTTAAAATGGAAGGAGACCCAAGGACCCTCCTGTAGTCAGTGGTTTAAAGAAATGACCTGCAACCTTGCCTTGGAAAAACTGACTTATGTCGTTAAAGGGAAACTAAAAGACTTTTACAAAATTTGGGCTCCCTTTTTGCACTACTATAACCAAGTTGATCAGACAACATGGGATGACTGAAATAGCAAAGTAAACTACACAATGTAAAGCTGTGAACTGTGATACCGAAATGTATATATTTTTATTTTATTTTTATTTTTATTTTTATGGTTTAGTTTTGTTCTAGATGTCCTGTATTGTGTTTCTTATTATTGTCTTTATTTATTATTTTTTTATTAT